>NC_092716.1:260960088-261206984 GCF_047496885.1 Scyliorhinus torazame
GGTGGGGGATGGGGGGGTTCCGTGCCGGGGAGGGGGCTGGGGGGGGTCCATGCCGGGGAGGGGGATGGGGGGGTCCGTGCCGGGGAGGGGATGGGGGGGTCCGTGCCGGGGAGGGGGATGGGGGGGTCCATGCCGGGGAGGGGGAGCGGAGGAACAGCAGGAAGAGGCGCAGTCCTCCCCAGATGAGGGGGATGGGGGCAATGGTCAGGGCAGACGGGCTAGACACAGGCGGGTGGCTGTCCACCGTTACCGGCTGGGCCAGCGGGCACGGGACAGGCTGATAGCCGCCCGCTTCACTGACTAGATGGGCGTGGGAATCGGGTAGTATGGCCACAGACTGCACACCATGGCAACAGCCGACCACCCACACCCCCCACCCATCCACCCACCCAGCACCCTCACCCCCCCTCCCCAACCCCACCCACCCCACCCGCATGCACACCACCCCCACATTGCCGATCCACCTGCGGCACAACGGCCGGGCTCACACAGTTGCGGGCGTCGTATGCCGGAGGGTCCGGGTCTCTCCGTCTCCCGTGGCCTCCGAGGGGCATCATGCGGGCGGTCTGCATCTGCGGGGATGGGTGCCTGGACGTTTGCTCCTGCGATACACAATGAAGCATGCATGGTTAGACACACAGGCAGTGATCAGGTGAAATGGGGGAGGGGGGATATGGGGAAGGGGGGATATGGGGACGGGCTGTCGGTGGCTCACTTGCTAGTACACCCCCGACCTCTGCATCAGCAACCTCCCGGTCCTCAGGTCCGCCAGCCAGTTCCAGGGCCCGGTCGTGTTCGGTCAGTGGCCTTTCATCAGCGGGGCCTCCTCCAGTCCTCACATGCTCCCTATTGTTGTGTGCGCGTTTCTCCTGTGGGGCGGGGGGGGGGTAGGTGGCAGGGATAAAAGGCAACAGTGTTAGACAGGTATATAAATGCACGCCATCGGTTGCGCGTGCATTGCAGAGGTTAAGGTTAGGGCTGGATTCACTTGGGGAAATGGGGGAAGGCGGATATGGGGGAGGGGGGATATGGGGGATATGGGGGAGGGGGCATATGGGGGATATGGGGGAGAGGGCATATGGGGGATATGGGGAGGGGGGATATGGGGGAGGGGGGATATGGGGGAGGGGGGATATGGGGGATGGGGGATATGGGGGAGGGGGGATATGGGGATATGGGGAGGGGGATATGGGGGAGGGGGGATATGGGGATGGGGAGGGGGGATATGGGGGAGGGGGGATATGGGGATATGGGGGAGGAGGGATATGGGGGATATGGGGGAGGGGATATGGGGGAGGGGGATATGGGGGATATGGGGGAGGGGGGATATGGGGGAGGGGGGATATGGGGGATATGGGGGAGGGGGATATGGGGGAGGGGGGATATGGGGGATATGGGGGATATGGCAGATATGGGGGAGGGGGGATATGGGGAGGGGGTATATGGGGGATATGGGGGAGGGGGGATATGGGGGATATGGATATCGGGCGGGGGGAGGCTCACCTTGGCACCTCTGACGAGGTCGTTCACCTTCTTGTGGCACTGGGTGCCTGTACGTGGTGTCAGGGCCACAGCGGTGACGGCCTCTGCCACCTCCCTCCACAGACGCCGGCTGTGGCGTGGGGCAACTCTGCGGCCGTGCCCGGGATACAGGGCCTCCCTCCTCTCCTCCACTGCGTCCAGGAGCACCTCCACATCCCGTGACTGGAACCTCAGGGCTGAGCGGCGGGCGGCCAGCCGGTCGGGTGTTCCGGTCGGGTTGGGGGGGGGGAGCAGCGCGTCCTGATGAGCCGTCACGCCGTGCGGCGTGTCTGACGCTGCACAGCGTGAAGCACGTGAGCAGGCGCGGATCCCGTCACGTCGCTGCTAGCCCATTCCGGGCCGGAGACTTTGAGACGTTTTGGGCGGCGTGATGAAAGTCAGATTTGCGCCGTTTTTGGTGCCGATCGGCGGACTTTGCGCCGATAACGGAGAATTTCACCCATGATCTCCATCTGGCATATTATCCTCTTGTTGCTCATACTGCGAATGATTTTATTACAGACATCCAGTGATTGTTGAGAGACTATGGCAGGTACAGGTTATGAAATAATTGTCACAGCAATACCTTCACTTTGAACAAATTGACGACTAAAGGAATATTAACACTCAATAATTTTCTAACTGCTTCCAATGAAAGGTTGCCCATTATTATTCAGGTTATGATGTCAGGCGCTTGGCTGTTTGGTTTTGTGTGTTGCCCGTTGGGCAATGCCATATTTATGCCCCATCAGTCGCTGCCTTGAAGCAATTGGTTGGTTAGCTTACCTTCGAGAGTTTCAAGAATCAAGGCCGGCATAGCCACCTGAGAGCTTCTGTGAATCGGTTCGATCAATGATCAATTATTGGCCCAGCCCAATAGCTATTCCTGCACCAAACCCATTCTGACTACAACACAGAATGTTAAAGGGAAATCGTAGAATAGGTTACAATAACTATTTAGAGTTTGTTCTCTAATTGGTCCATTTAAAAACATTCACACGATGATATGCGGGCGAGGTTTGTTTTAAATAAATCAGTTGTTATGTCAGTGGAACTATTGAAAGACGACTCTCCAGGGAAACAAGAGTCTAAGTTGATTATATTTGTGCAAAGTCTCATTTCCCAGGGCAGGCAACGTCTGCTTGTTTTGAATTGCCAATGGGTGATACTGAAAGTAGCTGACTTTCCAATAATAAAATTATTCAGCAGGATGGATGTAATGCTCTAACACTAACACCAAAATAATAACTAAATCATTAAACATCATTTTTGACACACCAATATGATATTTGAGCTCTGCCCCTGTGATCACACATTGTGTCATTGCATACACTGCTCTCCCTCCCATCTGTTCTTAAAGAAAGAGAGAATTTTGTTTTATACAACATTTTATGGATTTTTTTTAGGACTAAAGGACCTTTTGAGGATTTCCCAAAGCTGTAATAAGGGGAATAGCTATTTACTCTAATATTGCTGCAAAGAGAGAGATTGCCAACGATTGTCAATGCATTGGGACAAATGCCAGAAAGCCAAATTTCAAACGATCACAACAATTTATACTATGGAAAACAAAAGAGAGTACTGAAATATTCCTTTATCCAGCCCGTGTAAGTTTAAATTGTCATTGTCCCTTACCTCTGCCTCACTGTTCCAACTATCCATTTTAGAGTTGGGTGTGACTTTGTTACGATACAGTTTTGCCGAGGCCAATGGAAAACATTTAAAGCCAGCGGAGGTCGTAACTTCAAACTTGCCCACAGCCTCTGTCACCCAACTGCATCCAGATGAACATGCTCATCTGCAGCTTCGTAAGGGTGGTAGAAACATTTAAGATTAACAAACCGAGACGTCTAAGGCATTGGGCGGGATCTTCTGCCCCCCCACCCCCTCCCCACCAACCCGCCCACCCATTCCCGCGGCCTATTTTCTGGCGGCGCAGGCGGCTCGCCGTGGGCTGCCGGTGGGATCTTTCGGACCTGCTGATATCGACGGCGGAAGGTTCTTCCGGCAGGAAGGGCTGGAAGATCCTGCCCATGAGAACAGAGAAGAGGCCTGTTCAAACCTTAGTCACAGCAGAGTTCGCCATGCAGCAGGTGATATATTCGCTGAATAGTTTTTGACAATTATTCATTCTCTTCTTGGTTACCACAAATTTATAAAATGTCCTGCTTTCTAAACTAACCTGATTTATCAACCAGCTTCTTATTCAATCTGCTCCATCCCGTTTTAGACTGTCAGTCATAATCAGGAGTCTACCTTTGGGGTGGAAATTCAAAAATAGCAATACGCATTTAGGCATTTTAAAAAAATTATACACAATTTCAGATAATCCGATTGTGCACT
Source organism: Scyliorhinus torazame (assembly GCF_047496885.1). NCBI lineage: Eukaryota > Metazoa > Chordata > Chondrichthyes > Carcharhiniformes > Scyliorhinidae > Scyliorhinus > Scyliorhinus torazame. The sequence goes on from NC_092716.1 coordinate 260,963,953, forward strand.
TTCCCCCCGGGCTTAACTTCTCCTTCAAGGATTTGGCTTGATGATGGATTTTTTAAGTAAGTACACTTTAAATCTTTCAAGAGTTTTCTGTCCTGTGATTGAGGTAAATCTCCATTAATGATCACCAAAATAATTCTATTATTGAGTTATTGTGTTATTTCTTCATTATGATAACCACCATTACGGCCGGCGCAGTGGTTAGCACTGCTGCCTCGCGGTGCCGAGGACCCGGGTTCGTTCCAGGCCCCGGGTCACTGTCCGTGTGGAGTTTGCACATTTTCCCCGTGTCTGCATGGGTCTCACCCTCACAACCCAAAGATGTGCAGGGGAGGTGGATTGGCCGCACTAAATTGCCGCTTAATCAGAAAAAATTATAACCACCTGTTAACCACTTTTAACATTCATTTTTCAACATCGCGTGTAATATTTTTCTCTCTGCGAACCGAGACGTTTGCAGTGATGCTGATGTAAGGTGCAATCATGCTAAAGACCTATCAAAGGCAAGTGAAAGATTTCAGCTTGTTCACCTCATGCTTAACTTGTAGCATGCAGTTATAACAATTTGAATGAAGACTTAAAGATTTAGGTAGATGTGGGGCGGGATTCTCCGCCCCGCCAACCAGCCAATGGGGTTTCCCCATTGTGGGCAGCCCCACACCTTCGGGAAATCCCCGAGTTGGGGGTCTGGGATGCCCTGCCTGGGAATGTGGAGGCAAATTCAATCGAAGCATTGAAGAGGGCAATAGATGATTATTTGAATAGGTGCAAAGTGCGGGGGTACGGGGAAAAGGCAGGGGAACGGAACTAAGTGATAATGCTCATTCGGAGAGCTGGGGGAGGCTTGATGGGCCGAATGGCCTCTTCTTGCACCAGGATGATTCTATGATTCTGCAAATTTCCGTTCTGGCCTGCCAAAGCGCAGCATTAACCCAGTTATACAGCCGCAAGTTGTACCTTCATAACAGCAGAGACTACAAAGTAGGTTTGCTAATGTTCTTGGCTTTTGAAGGGATTTTGTTTGACATGCAGTGGGTGGAGATTCTTATCTTTTGAAACCAGGCCTTCAAAGAGCTTTTGATCAACACTAAGGTGTTTATACATAGTTCCAAATTCAAAGTTTGCTGTTATGTAACTGTATGAAGTTAGAAGTCTGAACGACTGTAAAACACAATATACTAATTAACTCTCAATGTTTGAACAATGTACGTGAGTTTATGCAATTCGAGAAGTCTCTCTGCCCTATCACAAAAAGTGACTAGCCCCTCCGATACCCACATCACAAGCCACATTTGCAGCCGTGGCTTTATGGTAACACTCTCTCATCTGTCTCAGGAGGTTGTGGATTTAATCCCCACTCCAGCAATTTAAATGCATTCGCTTCTGTGCTGTGCTAAGGAAGTGCTCTCCTGTGAGAGATACAGGAGAGATCTTCTTTCGGGTCTCTCTGTTGCCTCCCTGTTGCCATGGTCGAGGATGTCACAGGAGTGGCCCCAGGACATTTTCCTGGGGTTACTCCTTAGCCTGAGCCAAATAGATTCTGACCTTGAACTCTCTGGGACAACCTCTTCCTCCAGTACTGCAATTGCAATGCTCTCCTTAACCAATAACACTGCCCTCCTCCTGTTCTTCCTATCCTACCTTTCCTTGTATCCAGGAATATTTAATGCCCAGTCCTGCCCTTCCTTGAGCCTGGTCTCTGCTTTTGCCACAAGATCAGAATTCCACGTGGCAATCTGCATCTGTAACTCGCCAATCTTATTTACTATATTCCACACATTCACATACATGCAGTATAATAATAATAATAATCGAATAATCTTTATTAGTGTCACAAGTAGGCTTACATTAATACTGCAATGAGGTTACTGTGAAAAGCCCCTAGTCGCCACACTCCGGCGCCTGTTCGGGTACACAGAGGGAGAATTCAGAATGTCCAATTCACCTAACAAGCACGTCTTTCGGGACTTGTGGGGGGAAACCGGAGCGCCCGGAGGAAACCCACGTAGACACGGGGAGAACGTGCAGACTCCGCACAGACAGTGACCCAAGCCGGGAATCGAACCCTAATTCATTACTTCCTCCCTTTCTCTGACTCTGCCTATTAATTTACTGTTCTCTATTATAGTGCTATCTCTCTCTCCCAGTATTATTGCACCTTGTTATTATTCTAATATTCTCTCCTGGTTCTCATGCCGCTGTCAAGTTAGTTTAAACCCCTCCCAACAGTACTAGCAAAATGCCCCACAAGGAACTCAGTCCCAGCTCTACTCAGGTACAACCTGTTCGGTTTTTACAGATACCATCTGCCCCAGAGCCAGTCCCAGAGTCGCAGGAACCTAATGCACTCCCTCCTGCACCATCTTTCCAATCACGCATTCCAACCGTGTACTTACCCGCATGTGGAACTGGGAGTAACCTGGACATTACTACTTTTGAGGTCCTGCTTGCTAATTTTCTATCTAGCTCCCTAAGTTCTGACTGCAGGACCACCCCCCGCTTCCGACCCAAGTTATTGAAACCCTTGTGGACCATGGCCTCTGGCTGTTCACCCTCCCCCAGGAAAATGTCCTGCAACATGGAGGCAACAGAGAGACTCTGGAGTCACGTTCACAACCGCAGAAACACCTGTCCCCCTAACTGACAAACTCCTTGTCACTATTGATCTTCCTGTCTTCTTTCTTCCCTCCTGTACATGCTCCATGTTCCTCGTGGTAGCGCAAACCTGGCTCTTACTGCGCTTCTCTGAGGAAACAACACCCTTTCCAATAGCCCGAATGGAAAAGCGATTAGTGAGCGGGACCCTAGAGGGCTCCTGCACGACCAGCCTTGGACTGCCCGGTGGTCACCCTATTCCCTCTCTACCTCCATGTTTCTAACCTGCGGCTTGACCACCTGCCTGAATGTGTTGTCCACGTAGCTCTGAGCCCCGGGAATGCACCACAATGACTCCAGCCGTCACTCAAACTCTGAAACTCAGAGGTCAGGTATCTGCTGCTGGTACCACATCCTGCACATGTGGTCACTTGGGTCATCCGTAGTGAACCGATATCCCCCATATTACAGGACACGAATTCCACATGACCTAGCTGCCCTGTCATGTCTTAAATTTACTTCCATTATGTAAACTTTATGTTACATTGGCCTACTGACCCTAACTTCCCCTTATTACTGGTGTATCTTCCTCACATCCAAGTAGTGGCTTCTTTAAAAACAATACGCTTTTCTAATTTGCAGCTATGTACGGACACTCCCTAACAGCAGTTTGTCACTAGCCAATTAGCTTCCTCTTTCCCCCTACAGCAAATTCCCACGTGAACCTAATTCGATCCTCGGTTTTCATCTCACTCAGGCGCAGGCGCCCATTCCTTACCGAGGCTTCGTTTGACAAGCCTATCGCTTTTATAGATCCTCTGATAAGTCACTTTCTAGTCTAACAGGGCAGCACGGTAGCACAGTGGTTAGCACTGTTGCCTCACAGCACCAGGGTCCCAGGTTCGATTCCCGGCTTGGGTCACTGTCTGTGCGGAGTCTGCATGTTCTCCCTGTGTCTGCGTGGGTTTCCTCCGGGTGCTCCGGTTTCTTCCCACAAGTCCCGAAAAACATGGGGCAGGATTCTCCGAGCCTCCGCGCAGAAATTCCGTTTGGCGCGGGGGCGGAGAACAGGCGCGACCACGAATCGCGCGCGAGGTCTATACAGCGTGGGTAGGGGGCCATTGACAGAGGCCCCCGTGGCGATTCTCGAAGTGTAACTGGCCGAGTTCCCGACGGTGTGGGCCTCTCATGGTCCCACCCGTCGGAAACTCGGCATGCTGGCTGCGGACCCAGTCCGTGGCCGCCCTGGTGGGAGGCGGGGGGATCCTTCACCGAGGGGGGGGAGGGGGGCCTCACAGATGGCCAGGCAATCGATCGGGGGCCACCGTTCCGCGGGCGAGCGCGAACTCAGGGGGGGCCTATCATTTTGGTGCCAGTCCGTGGTGTGGGTTCGCCATGTCGCTTTTATAGACCCTCTGGTAAGTCACTTTCTAGTCGAACAGGGCAGCACGGTAGCACAGTGGTTAGCACAGCCAACACAGGACACCGCCGTGCGCATGCGCGGATTCCCGACCGGAAGTGCAGGGACCCATATCGGCAGCCGTCGCTGTGAGGAGCACTCCGAAGCCCTGCCAGCTTCCTCCAGGTAGGAGAATCACTCTGGACTTTCTTCAGGAAAGTCCAGAGTGATTTGCCCGCGTTTCCACGCTGGAGTGGGGCCATAGCCCCATTATTGGAGAATCCCACCCACTATGTCAGCTCTTGTTTCTTCCTCTAAAGTTAAAGCTGAAAAGGGCTTGCCAGAACTTACCCATGTGAACGTAATTTACTACTGACTCCACCTCCTCTCAATCCTGAATGGTTACCTGTCTCCTCGTATGTCCCCTCCTGACTATGTAGTTTGTCTCTTATAAACAACATAATTAATGTACTTTTAGCATGTACAACCAGGTGAGCGGGAGCCAGCATAGACGTGTTCTATTCTGTAGCCTTTCAATGGTTCCTCTGATTCTGTGGCCTTTATCTACTTTAAGTTTGTGGGAGATGCTTTCTACAAAATGGCTGCCACATTTCCAGATTACATCAAGGATACACCGGGGCCGTTTTAGCTCAGTTGGCCGGGCAGCTGGTTTGTGATGCAGAACGAGGCCAGCATCGCAGGTTCAATTCCCGTACCGGCTGAGGTTATTCATGAAGGTCCTGACTTCTCAACCTTGCCTCTTGCCCATGTGGTGATCCTCAGGTTACATAAGAATTAGGAACAGGAGTAGGCCATCTGGCCCCTCGAGCCTGCTCCGCCATTTAATGAGATCATGGCTGATCTTTGTGGACTCAGCTCCACTCTCCGGCCCGTACACCATAACCCTTAATCCCTTTATTCTTTAGAAAGGTATCTATCTTTTTCTTAAAAACGTTTAAAGAAGGAGCCTCAATTGCTTCACTGGGCAAGGAATTCCAGAGATTCACAACCCTTTGGGTGAAGAAGTTCCTCCTACACTCCGTCCTAAATCTACTTCCCCTTATTTTGAGGCTATGCCCCCTAGTTCTGCTTTCCCCGACCAGTGGAAACAACCTGCCCACATCTATCCTATCTATTCCCTTCATAATTTTATATGTTTCAATAAGATCCCCCCGCATCCTTCTAAACTCCAATGAGTACAGTCCCAGTCTACTCAACCTCTCGTCATAATCTAATCCCCTCAACTCTGGGATCAACCTAGTGAATCTCCTCTGCACTCCCTCCAGAGCCAATATGTCCTTTCTCAGGTAAGGAGACCAAAACTGAACACAATACTCCAGATGCGGCCTCACCAACACCCTATACAATTGCAGCATAACCTCCCTAGTCTTGAACTCCATCCCTCCAGCAACGAAAGACAAAACTCGATTAGCCTTCTTAATCATCTGTTGCACCTGCACACCAACTTTTTGCGACTCGTGCACCAGCACACCCAAGTCCCTCTGCACAGCAGCATGTTTTAACATCTTACCGTTTAATAATAATCCATTCTGCTGTTATTCCTCCCAAAATGGATAGCCTCACACTTGGCAACATTGAATTCCATCTGCCAGACCCTAGCCCATTCACCTAACCTATCCAAATCCTTCTGCAGATTTCCGGTATCCTCTGCACTTTTTGCTTTACCACTCATCTTAGTGTCGTCTGCAAACTTTGACACATTGCACTTGGTCCCCAACTCCAAATCGTCTATGTAAATTGTGAACAACTGCGGGCCCAACACTGATCCTTGAGGGACCCCACTAGTTAAAGGTTGCCAACCAGAGAAACACCCATTTATCCCCACTCTCTGCTTTCTGTTAGTTAACCAATCCTCTACCCATGCTACCACTTTACCCTCAATGCCATGCATCTTTAGTTTATGCAGCAACCTTTTGTGTGGCACCTTGTCAAAAGCTTTCTGGAAATCCAGATATACCACATCCATTGGCTCCCCGTTATCTACTGCACTGGTAACGTCCTCAAAAAATTCTACCAAATTAGTCAGACACGACCTACCCTTTATGAACCCATGCTGCGTCTGCCCAATGGGACAATTTCCCTCCAGGCGCCCCGCTATTTCCTCCTTAATGATAGATTCCAGCATTTTCCCTACAACCGAAGTTAAGCTTACCGGCCTATAATTACCCGCTTTCTGCCGACCTCCTTTTTTAAACAGTGGTGTCACGTTTGCTACTTTCCAATCCTCTGGGACCACTCCAGAGTTTAGTGAATTTTGATAAATTATCACTAGTGCGTTTACAATTTCCCTAGCCATCTCTTTTAACACTCTGGGATGCATCTCATCAAGGCCAGGAGACTGGTCTACCTTTAGCTCCATTAGCTTGCCCAATACGGCCTCCTTAGTGATTAAATCACCACCACTCAGCTCTCCTCTCAAAGAGGACAACAGTCCATGGGACTATGGAGACATTATTACACTTCAAAGTACTTTATAGGTTGTGGACCATATTGGAACAACCTGAGATTATAAAAGGTGTTTTATGTGAATGGACATTGGGTGGAATGTTCTTGACGCCGGGTAGGATTCGTGGATTTCCACGACAGCAAAACTGGCGCCAAACCTGGACCGATTCAGTGACTGTTGAGGGGCCGGCGCCTCGTGGAACACAATCGATTCCAATGAGAAACGGTGCGGAATTCGCCGGGTCTGTGATTGACACTCGGGAGGCTGACAAGCTGCAGCCGCACAGACACTTTACACAACAACAACAACAAAAAAACCGCAAGGAAACTTGAGGCAAACATGTGAAAGATACGCAGTGAAATCGGGTGCCGCACGAGTTTCATTGACGCAGTGCCATAGCTACAAGGAAGAACTTGCAGAGAGTCGTGAACACCGCCCAGTCCATCACACAAACCCACCTCCCATCCATTGACTCCATCTACACCTCCCGCTGCCTGGGGAAAGCGGGCAGCACAATCAAAGACCCCTCCCACAGGCTTATTCACTCTTCGAACTTCTTCCATCGGGCAGGAGAACAGGCACTGACAGATTCAAAAACAGCTTCTTCTCCGCTGTCATCAGACTCCGAAACGACCTTCTTATGGACTGATGGACGTATGGACTGATCTGGGGCGAGATTCTCCGACCCCCGCCGGGTCAGAGAACCGCCGGGGGCTGGCGTGAATCCTGCCCCCGCTGGTTGCCGAATTCTCCGGCACCGGAGATTCGATGGGGGCGGGAATCGCGCCGCGCCAGTTGGTGTGCCCCCCCCCCGGCGATTCTCTGGCCCAGATGGGCCGAAGTCCCGCTGCTAGAATGCCTGTCCCGCCGGCGTGGATTAAACCACCTCTCTTACCGGCGGGACAAGGCGGCACGGGCGGGCTCCGGCGTCCTGGGGGGGGGCGCGGGGCGATCTGGCCCCGGGGGTTGCCCCCACGGTGGCCAGGCCCGCGATCGGGGCCTACCGATCCACAGGCGGGACTGTGCCGTGGGGGCACTCGTTTCCCTCCGCCTTCGCCATGGTCTCCACCATGGCGGAGGCGGAAGAGACCCCCTCCACTGCGCATGCGTGGGGATGCCATGAGCGGCCGCTGACGCTCCCGCGATTGCGCCGCCCGGCAATGTCATTTCCGCGCCAGCTGGCGGGGCACCAAAGGCCTTTCCCGCCAGCTGGCGGGGGGGAATCAGTCCTTCGCGGGCCTAGCCCCTCAAGGTTAGGGCTCGGCCGGTCAAGATGCGGAGGATTCCGCACCTTTGGGGCGGCGCGATGCTGGACTGATTTGCGACGTTTTTGGCGCCAGTCGGCGGACATCGCGCCGATTCCGGAGAATTTCGCCCCTGATCTCAACACACACCTTGGGCGCGATTCTCCGACTCCCCACCGGGTCAGAGAATCGCCACGGGCTGGCATGAATCCCGCCCCCGCCGTGTCCCAAATTCTCCGCCACCAGAGATTCGGCGGTGGTGGGAATCGCGCCGGTCGGCCAGAATCGCACCCGTCGGCGGGCCCACCCCCGGCGATTCTCCAGCCCACGATGGGCCAAAGTCCCACCGCTGTCAACCCTCGCCCGCCGGAGTGGATTAAACCTCCTTTTGAACGGCGGGACAACAGTCTCCGGGTTCCTTGGGGGGGGGGGGGTGTGGTGATCTGGCCCCAGGGAGTGCACCCATGGTGGCCAGGCCCGCAATCAGGGCCCACTGATCCGTGGGCGGGCCTGTGCCATGGGGGCACTCTTTTTCTTCCACCTTCGCCATGGTCTTCACTATGGCGGAGGTGGAAAAGACTCCCTCCCCTGCACATGCACGGGAATGCCGTGAGCGGCCGCTAACGCTCCCGCGCATGCGTCGCCCGGCGAAGGCCTTTCGGCCCCGGCTGGCGTGATGCCAAAGGCCTTTTCCGCCAGCCGGCGGAGCGGGAACCACTCCGGCGCGGCCTAGCCCCTCACGGTGAGGAGAATTCCGCATCTTTGGGGCGGCCCGACGCCGGAATGGTTCCCGCCACTCCATTAAGCCGGAACCCCCCGCCCCGCCGGGTAGCGGAGAATCCCTCCCTTCTCTCACACTTCACTCCTGTGTGCTTCACCCGATGCCTGTGTCTGTGTATTTACATTGTGTATTTTATGTTTGCCCTGTTATGTATTTTCTTTTCTGCACGTTCAATGATCTGTTTGAACTGCACACAGAACAATACTTTTCACTGTATCTTGGTACTCAGGATCATAGAATCTACAGTGCAGAAGGACCCCATTTGGCCCATCGAGTCTCCACCGTCCCTTGGAAGCACCCCACTTAAGCCCACACCTCCATCCCATCCGCGCAGCCCAGTAATCCCATCCAACCTTTTTGGACACTAAGGGGCAATTTAGCATGGCCAATCCACCTAACCTGCACATCTTTGGACTGTGGGAGGAAACCGGAGCACCCGGAGAAAACCCACGCAGACACGGGGAGAACGTTTTTTTAATGGGAGGGTCCCTGGCCTCCCATACCCCCCCCGCCTCCTCCCACCAACACAAACACCGGGCAACCCAGAACGGATTACATGCGTGCAAAAAATGTCAGCTTGGCACCTTGACAGTGCCAACAAGGCACCAAGGCAGTGACCAGGTCAGCTGGCAGTGCCATCTGGGCACCTTGGCAGTGCCAAACTGTCACCCAGGTGGCACTGCCAGGGTACTCAGGTGGCACCAGCAGTGCCAGGGCAGCACCCTGCCCAAAAGGCATGCAGCTGGGGGCCCCCCGATACCCTCGGAGACCCCCACAAGTGCTGTTCCGTCTGGTCGCCGTTTGTGGGGACATGTACCAAACGGAGCTCGCCCGAGGTCTCTGAGCCCTCTGAGGGACACGTGACAATAAACCAATCCAATCCAAATTGTGTCATTGCTGACTGAGTTTAAGATACTTTTAATTCGGAAGTTCCATCACGGTTGATAATTGCAGCTCATTTCTCAGTACATTCGTGATGTGATGATTGATTTATGAGCTCCAGACAGAGGTTTGTGATTATTCAAAACTGGCCTTCGATGTTTATTTCAAATGTTATGCATCAGTGGAGAACACAATGTTTCCGCGGATAGAAACACTACACTTTTCAAAAGAAAACTCTCCACTATCATTAAAGTGGGCAACAGGAGCATAAATTGTATAAACAATATTACAGTAATCCCAAATAACAGCTTCCAAATACTTATTTGTTCTTTTAATGGTTGGAGCTCTTATAACCTTACTGCCAACAAACAACAGATTGGAGTTTTGTAACAGTCTTGTGTGAGGTTCTCTGTTGCGTCTGTCAGGATGTCTTGAGAACGTAGTGTTGAACAAACAACACCAAGCTGAGCTACTGAACAAAGCTGATTTATTTACACTATTTAAATAAGATTCAAACAAGTCACAAGGTATAAGTTATTAAATTGAACTCTCAATATCGCTAACCACAGAGCTCTACACAATGCAGCTAGTCTGTCTCACGCCTAAACACTGGGCGCGATTCTCCCGCGCCGCGCAGGAGAATCGCCGCAACCGCGCCGCGTCGCCCCGACCCCGGCGCTCGATTCTCCGAGGTGCGGAGAATCGGCGCCATTTGCGGCGGCGCATTTGACGCGGCGGCGGTCGCGGGCCGCTGTCCACGGCGGGGCCGCCGATTCTCCGGCCCGAATGGGCCGAGCGGCCACGCGGAAAAAGCAGAGTCCCGCCGACGCCATCCACACCTGGTCGCTGCCGGCGGGAACTCTGCGCGAAGGGTCAGGGGGCGACCTGCGGGGGGGGCTCCGTCCCCGGGGGAGCCTCCGATGGGGTCTGGCCTGCGATCGGGCCCCCCCCCCTCCCGCCCCCCCACCCCCCCCCCCCCCACCCCACCGGGCCTACTTTGTTGTGGGGCCGCCCCCTGAACCCCCACGCCATGCTGCGCCGGGACCGGCGCGCTGAAGAAGTCCCCCGCGGATGCGCGGGTTGGCGTGGCGCCCATTTGGCGCCGGGAAGGGAGGCTGGAGCAACGTGAACCGCTCCAGCGCCATGCTGGCCCCCTGTGGGGGACAGAATCGGTAATCCCCACGCCCGTTTCGTGCCATCGTGAAACCCGACGGCGTTCACGATGCCGGGAACACTCTGTCTCCATTTTGGAGAATCGTGCCCACTGTCTCCCAGAATCCCAGGAGTCACATGGTATTTATATGACTGCTCCTTATCTCGATCTGGTGGTGAAAAGTATTAACATCAAATTGTTAACCCTTTGTATTCCTTACAATATACATATTGTTGCATCGTGGGCTGGAGTCTCCGTTTCAGCGGCTAAGTGCCAGCTCAAACGGAGAATTTGCGGGCATTTTACGACGGCAAAATCAGCGCCGAACCCTCACCAATTCTGGGACCGGCGAGGGATTAGCAGCGGCGCCGGGTAAAACTCCTGGCTCCTGTGTCGAAAACGGGTGGAGAATGGCCGGGCCATGGCGCGCATGCACACGGCGCCGACCGGCAGTGGTCACGCCGGACAACCTGGCGGTGGCTGTATGCGGACCTGACCGGTCAAATGCGACCCCACAGGCCACCAGTCCCCCAGCCCTCGCGGAAGCCCCCCCCCCCCCCCCCACTATCTAGCCAGTGGCACGGATCCCAGCCGAGTGTGGAGAAGCTGGACAGAGTCCGCAGCTGCCTCGCCGGGTTCCTGACCGCTCAAACCACACGTCAACCGTGCGGTCGGGAACTCAGCCCATCGGGAGAGGAGCATCGCGGGAGGACCTGCCAATGATGCGGCAACACCGTTGCAACGGTGTGCGGCACGTGACGCAGCGCCATTTCGGAGAGGGTGGAGATTCGAAAACCAGCGTCAAACTGGCGCCACCCTCGATTTGGGCGTCGGAAAGGATTCTCTGCCCAATCGCCAATTACGATATTGGCGTTGGGCAACAGAGAATCCCTCCCCTTGCATCTGCGTTATAGGTGAAGAAGCATCTTGCCTGATCATTAGAGCTGATGCTTTTATGTTCATTTATCAATTTCCTCCAGAACAGGACTGCCTATACCCTAACTCATAGTAAGTCCTGTTCACCCAACACTCCTGTGCTAACTGGCCTACATTGTCTTCCAGGCTGGCGGTTAAACATTCTCACCGTTGCTTTCAAACAGGTCTGGTCTCTGTCCAGGCCCTGCAACCCTCCACAATCTCTGCACTCCTCTAATTCTGGCCTCGTGCATCCTGGATTTTAATTACTCCACCCTCACAACTATGACCCAGCTGCTGGGGCCTACGTTCTTAAATTCCCTTCAAACACCTCTCCACCTCTCTCTCCATTTTTAAGACGTTTGATAATTGCTATGTGAAGTGCCTTGTGACATTTTACTATATATAAATGCAAGTTATTTATGCTGTTTTCTATAAACTTATTTTCTTTCTTTCGCATGAAACATAAATTAACTAGCTACTTACTCCAATGTTGCTACTGGAATTTGCTGAGTGTAAAATGGTCATCTCAAGTTACCACACTTCCTACATTTTAATATGAATCATTACACTTCAAGGTAATGGCCCTTCAACCCACATCAAAGGAAAATTGGTAATATGGTTATTTACCCAAATACTGTTTTTGCAACCATGCTTTACATAAGTTGATGGCCATATTTAACTACATTACAACCAAGATAGACACATTTCATTGGCCGTGAAGGGCTCTGCATACCTGAACAAAAAAAGTTACAGAGAAGAAAATTCTATCTTTCTTTCTTTTCTTTCTTTCTCTCTTTCTCTCTTTTTCTCTTTCTCTCATTCTCATTCCTTCTTTCTTTTTTCTCTTTCATTCTTTCACAGCCTAAGAAACACTGTTTGTTTACGGTTGCGTACTTCAATGCAGCAATTATTTGAAGTACTGTGTTCGTTTATTGAAAATATCATCTGAAAGAAGAATACAAGTGCTTTGAAACATGGCTTGAAAGTCATTAAAAAGGATTTTCCACGATTGCTAACATCAGCACTGCATTACAAAACATACTGGTCTCTGCCTCTCAGTCCAAAACATTTATCGTGTGTACATTTTTCTGCGTCACTGATTATTTCCATTTCAGAATTTCACTCGCTCTTTAACCAAATTTACCTGCTGCTCAGCCCTTCAACTGAGTGGCTTGCTGGGGCCATTTCAGTGGGGGGCAGTTCACAGTCAACCGTATCCCTGAGTGGGTGTGGAGTCACATTTAGACAAGACCGGGTAAGGACGGCAGATTTCCTTCCCTGGACATTAGTGAACCAGATGGGTCTATACGACAATCGACAATGGTTCACGGTCATCATTAGACTTTTACTTCTCAACATTTTTTTATTGAATCAAAGTTTCACCATCTGCCCTGGTGGGATTCGGACCCGGAACCCCAGAGAATTACGCTGGGTCACTTGATTACTAGCGACAATGCCACTACGTTTGAGCTTGGTCTGGTCCCGCACCCACAAATGGGTCTCCTGTAAAAACACCACATCAGCACCTAGATTGTTCAAATCAGAGCAAACTCTCGACCTTTTCACAGGTCACCCTAGACCCCGCACATTCCAGGTAGCTAGTCTTGTCGGGTTTCTCTCACCCCCCCCCCCCCGACACCTAAATCAGCCATTGCCACCACAATGACTCATCTCGTCCTCATTACGAATTCCTAGGTCCCAGGACAACTCATAATGTCCACCAGCCCCCTCCAAAGGATGGGACACCCCTGGTCATTGTTAGCTCTCTGTCCCTCCCCCTACCCCCTTTCTTCCCCCATTGACTCCTTCACCCCCTCCCCCTTGGGCTTGCAGACTGCCTGCCGCCCCTGCTAACCCTCTTCCCCCACCTAACAAACAAGATAGACTTGTTGAGCCTTGCCTAACCAGGACCAACAAACCACAGCCCCTCCCCTCACTCCACCTTCTTGCTAGTGAGATAGCCTCCACACAGGGTCCACGCCCAAAAGGCAACAGAAAACAAAAACATAATCCCCCTGGCCTATTCTCTCTGCTCAAATGCCTGAGCCCCAACAACCCTCTGTGTTCCACTTTCCCCCCCGGGGGCCATACAATTCATACCTTACCATGTTAGTTACTACCTCCAACTACCTTGCACCCCCTAACCCTCACCCCAAGTATATACCCACCCGCTGCCCAGAAACCAAAGAATGAATACGCAGTATCATAATGTCACCAACAAACTCTTCCCGTCCTCCCCTTTGAGAGTCCTATTTGACCCTATTCAGTCAAGTCCCAGTACTTTCTCCCTAATGAAAGCCTCCGTCTGCTCCAGCGTGTCGAAGCTGTGATCTATCGATTCCATCACGAATCGCCGGGTACCACCCCCCCAACCACATTCCTTTCTTGTACAGCGCTACCTTTGCCTTGTTAAATGCCACACGTCTCTTTGCTAGTTCGGGATTCTGGTCCGCCGGCTGTGTTTTCCGAGGCGGTGTGCCCGCGCCAGCAGCGAGTTTCTCAGTTTCCAACGGCCTGCCAATGGGATTTCACATCGTGGCCACCCCAGGAAACCCGGCCACCCATCCCGCCAGGAAATCCCCCAGCACAACGGAGAATCCTGACGGCAGAGAATCCCGCCGGAAGTATTCATTCAGAACCCCTACCTACATCCTCCGGCTCCACACACAAATTACCCCTGTGTTCCTTGATGGGCTCTACTCTTTCCCTAGTTATCCTTTTACCCTTAATGTACTTGTAAAACAACTTGGGATTTTCCTTTATTATACCTACCAGAATCATTTCATGTCCCCTTTCGTTCTCCTAATTTCCTTTTTAAGTTCCCTCTTGAACTTTCTGCACGCCTCTAGGAGTATAGAATTGCCTGGTCCGGAGGGTGTTAGCTAAGTGGAGAGGTTGAATAGACTCGGTCTGTTTTCATTAGAATGAGGGAGATTGAGGGGTGACCTGATAGAGGTCTGCAAGATTATGAGGGGCATGGATAGAGTGGATGGGCAGGCACTCTTTCCCAGGGTGGAGGGGTCAGTCACCAGGGGGCACAGGTTTAAGGTCCGTGGGGCAAAGTTTAGAGGAGATGTGCGAGGCAGGTTTTTTACACAGTGGGCGGTGAGTGCCTGGAACGCGTTGCCAGGGGAGGTTGTGGAAGCAGGGACATTAACGGTGTTAAAGGTCTGGTGACCAGGGTGCCCTGAATTTAAATTGGAGAAAGAATCAGAGGTGTCAGGGAGAAATATTTTTCACGCAGCACATTGTCATCCAGCTGGAATGCACTGCCCAAAAAGATGATGTCAGCTGAGAAAGATAGAACCTGCCGGCCGACACTCGCACAGGTTAAAATGGTCACAGAAAGATTCAGACTCATTAGTAACTTGCAGAAAGGAAATTGAATGAATACCTGAAGAGAAAAACTTCACAGGGACATGAGGAAAGAGCCGGGAAATGGTACTAATGGTACAAATTGTACTGGCACTGACATGATAGGCAGAGTGGCCTCTTTCTATGCTATATTATTTTATGAACTACAGGATGCGGATGATGTTTTCATCTGCACACAATCGGAGGTGAGCTCCAAGCCATGTTCGAGCAAGCTGATGCTCTGTAGAAAGTGTAGCCACTTAAAATGGCCAACACCCGATTCAAAATGGCGAACGGCAAAGGCTGATGGGAAAGTCAGCCAACAGGCCAAAAACCAGCAGCTGCAGGTTGGCTGTGTATTTACCTCTGGAAAGGCCAGACAAGATCGATACCAGCAACCATCAGCATAACAAAACAACAGCCATCTGCATACTAATGAGCAATCCCCAGGAACAATGAGCAACATTTAGACACACAAAGCCAAACCAGACTCTTCGGCGCCAGCAGAAGCCTACACAATGGGAGGTGAACGACCACCTCAAGACCGCCCATCGATCAGGGAACCGCTCCAGTATTGGAGAAAATTGAACCAAGTGATTGGGACAAAGTCCAATCACTTGGGACCAGGTACAGGGTCCGCCCCGAAAGGTGGGAAGCCCCTGGGGACTATAAGAATTGAGCCCCAAGTTCAAGTCGCTCTCTTCTTCTTTGGCTCGCTTCCAGCTCTTCCAGCTCTCCTCACTCTTCAGCAGCCGACCAAACCTGTAAGTCTTACTTCAACGCTCGCTACGAGGTAGGCGCTCCTAGCTATCAATCTGTACCAACTTCGAATCCCGCAGGCTCAGAACCCAAACAAAAGGCCATTTGTTTCCCTGACCTGGTGGGCCAGTTCCAAGTTAAGTATTGGCCTGTTAGCTGCAGAAGTAGCTTAGACGTAGAATTTATGCATGAGTAGTGGTTACTGTGTATAATAAATGTGCTTTGATTTAAATCTTACTAAGCGGTGTATTGGATTATTGATCATTACTCGGACTTGAACCTCGTGGCGGTATCATAAAGATACCTGGCGACTCGAGAGCAAAGATAATAAAACAGAGCAATTAAACTAAGGCAAAGTTAACAACAATAGTTAATATTTCGTTTGCAATAAGATTCTTGGTCACTGCTCCCTCGATTGCCTGTATGTTTCTGGTGCTGTCAAAAGCTGCCTCAAGTGTCTGACAAATGACAGGATTGCTCTTATACGGGAGGTTGGCTCTGAGGTAGCTGACTCACTGTGAATTCTGACAGCCATCAACAGTAATCAATGCAAGGTTCCAACTGGGAATGATGTGCTGGGGCGGAATTCTCCGCAATCGGCGCGATGTCCGCCGACCGGCGCCAAAAACGGGGCGAATCAGTCCGGCATCGCGCCGCCCCAAAGGTGCGGAATCCTCCGCATCTTGAGCGGCCGAGCCCTAACCCTGAGGGGCTAGGCCCGCGCTGGACTGATTTCCGCCCCGCCAGCTGGCGCGAAAGGCCTTTGGTGCCCCGCCAGCTGGCGCAAAACTGACTTTGCCGGGCAGCGCATGCGCGGGAGCGTCAGCGTCCGCTCACGGCACCCCCGTGCATGCGCAGTGGAGCGGGTCTCTTCTGCCTCCGCCATGGTGGAGACCATGGCGAAGGTGGAAGGAAAAGAGTGCCCCCACGGCACAGGCCCGCCAATCAGACGGGCATCGCGCCGGCCCAAAGATGCGGAATGATCCGCATCTTTGGTGGCCTAGCCCCAACATTGAGGGGCTAGGCCGACGCCGGAGGGATTTCCGCCCCGCCAGCTGGCGGAAATGGCGTTTGTTGCCCCGCCAGCTGGCGTGGAAATGCGGCGCATGCGCGGGAGCGTCAGCGGCCGCTGTCAGTTTCCCGGCGCATGCGCGGGAGCGTCAGCGGCCGCTGTCAGTTTCCCGCGCATGCGCAGTGGGGAGAGTCTTTTCCGCCTCCACCATGGTGGAAGCCGTAGCGGAGGCGGAAGGGAAAGAGTGCCCCCACGGCACAGGCCCGCCGGCGGATCGGTGGGCCCCGATCGCGGGCCAGGCCACCGTGGGGGCACCCCCCGGGGTCAGATCGCCCCGCGCCCCCCCCAGGACCCCGGAGCCCGCCCACGCCGCCTGGTCCCGCCGGTAAATACCAGGTTTGATTTACGTCGGCGGGACAGGCAATTCCTGGGCGGGACTTCGGCCCATCCGGGCCGGAGAATCTAGCGGGGGGTCCCGCCAACCGGCGCGGCCCGATTCCCGCCCCCGCCCAATCTACGGTACGGAGACTTCGGCGGGGGCGGGATTCACGGCGGCCAACGGCCATTCTCCGACCCGGCGGGGGGTCGGAGAATGACGCCCCTGGTGTCTGGCAGAGCATAAAAGGAACAATTATTCAATTCTCCCAGGCTCTAACTGATAGAACCCAACCAAACCTTGTGCCATGGACAGCATGGTGGCACAGTGGTTAGCTCTGCTGTCTCACAGCTCCAGGGACGTGTGTTCAATTCCGGCCTTGAGTGACTGTCTGTGTGGAGTTTGCACGTTCTCCCCGTGTGTGCGTGGGTTTCCTCCGGGTGCTCCGATTTCCTCCCACAGTCCAAATATGTGCAGGTTAGGTGGATTGGACATGATCAATTGCCCTTAGTGTCCAAAAAAGTTTAGGTTGGGTTACTGGGTTATGGGGATGGAGTGGGGGCTTGGGCTTGGGTGGGCTGCTCTTTCCTAGGGACGGTGCAGACCCGATGGGCCGAATTGTCTCCTTCTGCACTGTAAACTCTATGAGTCAACCCCAACTCCGAGGATTGTCTCAGAAGAATGAGAAAGAGGTTGTTTTATGATGTGCTGCATTTTGTGACCAGCAGTGGATTTTCATTTCAAAAACTTTTTTTATAGAATCCGGACAGAAATTATTCATTTGAATTATTAGGTCTAGCATGCGATTGAAGATTATTTTCTTTTTTTAATTTAGAGTACCCAATTAATTTTTTCCAATTAAGGGGCAATTTAGCGTGGCCAATCCACCTAACCTGCACATCTTTGGGTTGTGGGGGTGAAACCCACGCAAACACGGATAGAATGTGCAAACTCCACACGGACAGTGACCCAGAGCCGGGATCGAACCTGGGATCTCGGTGCCGTGAGGCAGTAATGCTAACCCACTGCACCACCCGCGAATGAAAATTATGACAAATAGCAAAAAGATAAATTGAATTCAGTAATTTGATTAATTGAGACACTGCACATTAATCCACAACAAACAGCTATTTTCCCAATCCCTGCCTTATCGAGGGATGGTAATGAATATCCTTCACTAGCCTTTTGCTGGGAAGGATGATCACAAGTTGCCAACTGTGGCCTGGGAACAAACAGCTCTTGCTCCACTAATCTATAAACCGACAGCAAACTGACAATCATTACCACTCGACCACACAATAGCCTCTCTCTATCGTCTTTTCACACACACATACAGTGATAAATCTGCAGTGCCTGCAGTATTATAAAATATATATTGCAATCCCAGTGACCTAACTCTTTGAAAAGTAAATTAGGGCATAATATTACGTCAGACATATATGCACAAACATAATGGTGCATTCAAGAGGACCACTTGATTTCCCAGCAGTCTTACTTCAGGCGCTCGCTACCTATCTGCATTGTCTGCGGCTTGAGGTGTTTAGTGTTCTCTTTCAGGAATAACTAAATTCCCAAAATGTTTGGCACCAAGAGTGAATATAAACATGATCATAAAAACCCGATATCTATTTGAGCAATGCTAGCAGAATGCATGTAATTTAATGGGTGACTTTACAGTTGCATTCTGCTAGATGGTTGTTTCATTGTACCTGGTGCTGAATTAAACTTTGTGATCATTCCTACCACACATTGTTGAAATATTCCCATATTCACGCTGGTCCGTGCTGCAGATGAGAAAGGATTTGTCCCAGCTTTATTTCAAGAAACGTTGCTTTGGCCAATTCTGGTCGGACATAATCCTGGAATTTCTGCTGCCTGTCCTCTCATTGCTTATCCCCTCCCCTCCAATCTATTAGTCATTAATTAAAGTGTGAAAGAACATGAAAGAAATAAAAGAAAGGGTTCTAATGCCCTCTTGATTTTTGTCCAAGATTTGTTTGCAACAGAGTCCAGAAGATTAATCTTCGATTCCTGTCGACTCAAGGGCAATGCTGGAGGTCTGGCATGGCGAGCATTGCTGATCGAAGCATTCACATGAGCAAATTGGTGTGAACGCTGCAGCAGGCCAACAGTTAGCAGTCCTGGCCCAATCTAAATCCCCCTTGTGTTATTTTGGCATCGCGACCACATTGAAAGCATCTCCAGACCTCACTGTTCGCTTAACCGCTAACTGTTGGAGCTTGTTCAGTCTGCCCCAGTGAAGTGGCTCTCTAGAGCTGGCCTGGGTAAATGGCAGTCTTGTTAACGAGATGTAAAACAACCTCTCCGATCCTCCAGCTGGCCCCAGGCCAAGAAAGCTGAAGCCAGAAGTGTTTCAAGCAGCTGCCTGACACTAAATCACGAGCATGCGTGAGGAATTGTACACCCCTGCTCTGCGGGAAGATAAGAATTTAATGAATTAGCTCACACGACACCTAAAAAATCAACCCGTGTATTCTCTGTGCAAAGCAGTACAAAATACACAGGGCACCTCTGGGAAGGCAAGAAGATGGAATGAAGACCTTCATACAACAATAGTGGTCTAATCCCGAAGCTCTTATCGACCCACTGTGATTCACCAGTACTGTGTGCAGTCTGCCTTTAGTTTTGAACAGTAATCCGCTCTGCGATATTGACAAGCTCAATTACGTGATTTAATCTTTTAGGTTCCCCTCCCTCCACACACCCACCAATGCAGAATTGTCTTTAGACTTTTCCACCACAGAAATATGCACCCTATCATCTTCACGAGAACAAACGAGCATGAGAGGAAGAAAGGAGAAAAATTGAACTATCATTAATTGCATTGTTTGAAATAAAACATCAGATTTGTACCCTGTCATTAGCAGGCAAGCAAAGGTCTCGTGGACAGGCAATTTTAAACGGTTAGGTACCGTTCAAAAAAGGTCTGCTGTCAAATGTGTTCTTAGATGTTTGATCTATTTACATTTGAAAAAGCATTTGGAAACAAAACTTGGAAAACAGTCTCTGGCAACATCTCGCACCAATGATGACAAGATTGCCAGTATTTGGTCATCCATTGAGGTGGAAGTGGATGCGAGGGCCCCTGTCTCTGTCACTGGCGAACAGGCATTTGACCGCCTCCAAACTGGTATCCAGTCCTTGAGTTTTGAGTCACATTAGACACCTACACAGCGGAACCTTTGCAGATTAAGGGAATGTGGTAGTACCAGGTATTGCGGTACCTGAGAGGGTGATGACCATTGGTTAGACCCAGGAGTCTACCATTGGCTGTATTACGTAGCTCCGCCCTGAAGGCGGGGTATAAGAGATGGTGCCGTCCCAGCAGCCTTCACTTTCTGTACCGAAGCTGCTGGGGAAAAGGTTCTAGTAGATTAAAGCCTTCAGTTATGAAATCACTTTGGCTTGAGTGTAATTGATCGCGCATCAATTTAATCTACTAGAACTTGTTCCCCAGCAGCTTCGGTACAGAAAGTTCAGGGGGAAGGTCTGTGGGGCTGCCGCTGCGGGGTGCCACACAGCCCAGGGGGCTGCCGTGCGGTCTGGCGCATAGGACTGCGCATTTTTGTAGGCAACGTCCATGAACCCTGCTAGGGCCCGTGCCTCTCTAAGTCCCAGATGTCCCTTTCCAGGAGTCTTCGGCGGATATCTGAGGAACTCATACCTGCTACAAAAGCATCCCTGATTAAAGGTTCCGTGTGCTCGCTCCCCGAAACTTGCGGGCAGCCACAGTTTCGGCCCAGCGCCAGTAGTGCCCGGTAGAAATCTTCCAACGATTCCCCGGGGCTTTGCCGTCTAGACCTGATTTACAGGGCAGATATAATGTCCTTCTCGCAGTTTGATCGCGGCATCATAGTTCTCCGCCTCCTCGATAAGGGGGTAGATCCCAGGGCTGACCCGTGAGCGCAGGAGATGCATTTTCTGTCCCTCTGTGGGAGTGTCTCCGGCCGTCTCGAGGTGACCTTTAAATTCGGCAGCCCTATACCTCCCCTTACTGCCTGCGGCCTCGCGACCCTCAAGGTCGACCCGCCTTCCCTGTTTGTGAACCTCACCTCGGATTGCAAACCCGTCGCCACCAGGAGCAGGCGGTACAGTGCCCAGGACCGGACCTTCATCAGGTCAGAGGTCCAAAGGCTGCTGGGGGAAGGGGTCATCAAAGCGAGCAACAGTCCCTGGAGAGCTCAAGTAGTGGTGGTAAAGACCGGGGAGAATCATAGGATGGTCATTGACAACAGTCAGACCATCAACAGGTTTATGCAGCTGGACGCGTACCCTCTCCCCCACATATCCAACCTGGTAAACAGGATTGCACAATACAAGGTTTTCTCCACGGTGGATCTCAGGTCCGCCTACCACCAGCTACCCCTCCATGGTAGTGACCGTAAGTACACTGCCTTCGAAGCAGATGGGCGGCTCTATCAATTTTTAAGAGTTACCTTTGGTGTCACTAATGGGGTCTCGGTCTTCCAGCGAGAGATGGACCGAATGGTTGACCGGTACGACTTACGCGCAACGTTCCCGTATCTGGATAACATCATCATCTGCGGCCATGACCAGCAGGACCACGACACCAACCTCCGCAAATTTCTCCAGACCGCGAAAATCCTTAATCTGACATACAATAAGGATAAATGCGTGTTTAGCACCGACCGTCTAGCCATTCTAGGCTACATAGTGCGAAATGGAGTTATAGGCCCCGACCCTGAACACATGCGCTCCCTTATGGAGATCCCCCTCCCTCACTGCCCCAAGGCCCTGAAGCGCTGCCTAGGGCTTTTCAGCTATTATGCACAGTGGGTCCCCAACTACGCGGACAAAGCCCGCCCCCTAATCCAGTCCACAACCTTCCCCCTGTCGACGGAGGCCCACCAGGCCTTCAGCCGCATCAAAGCAGACATTGCAAAGGCTACGATGCGCGCCATCGATGAGTCCCTCCCCTTCCAGGTCGAGAGCGATGCGTCCGACGTAGCTCTGGCGGCCACCCTCAACCAAGCGGGCAGACCCGTGGCCTTCTTCTCCCGCACTCTCCATGCTTTCGAAATTCACCATTCCTCGGTCGAAAAAGATGCACAAGCCATAGTTGAAGCTGTGAGACATTGGAGGCATTACCTGGCCGGCAGGAGATTCACTCTCCTCATGGACCAACGGTCGGTTTCTTTCATGTTCGATAATGCACAGCGGGGCAAGATTAAAAACGACAAGATCTTGCGGTGGAGGATAGAACTCTCCACCTTCAACTACGAGATCTTGTACCGTCCGGGGAAGCTAAACTGATCCCCCTGATGCCCTGTCCTGTGGCACTTGTGCCAGCGCACAAGCGGACCGCCTCCGAGCCCTCCACGAGGACCTCTGCCACCCGGAGGTCACTCGCTTTTTCCATTTTGTCAAGACCCGCAACCTGCCCTACTCCATCGAGGAGGTCAGGTCCGTCACCAGGGACTGCCAAATCTGCGCAGAGTGCAAACCCCACTTCTACCGGCCAGAGAGGGTGCACCTGATAAAGGCTTCCCATCCCTTTGAATGCCTCAGCATGGATTTCAAAGGCCCCCTCCCCTCCACCGACCGCAACAGGTATTTCCTGAACGTGATTGACGAGTACTCCCGTTCCCATTTCCCCGCGTACATACACAGTGATAGGGAGTCCTCCTTTATGAGCGACGAACTGCGTCAATTCCTGCTCAGCAAGGGCATCGCCTTGAGCTGGATGACCAGTTACAACTCCCGGGGTAACGGACAGGTAGAGAGGGAGAATGGAACGATCTGGAACACCGTCCCACTGGCCCTCCGGTCCAGGAACCTCCCAGTCTCCCACTGGCAAGAAGTCCTCCCCGTGGCCCTCCACGCCATCCGGTCGCTACTCTGTACAACCACAAATCAGACACCTCATAAACGTATCCTTGTTTTCCCCAGGAAGTCCTCCTCCGGGACCTCGCTCCCAACCTGGCTAGCGACACCCGGACCCATCCTGCTTCGGAAGCACGTGCGGGTGCACAAGTCGGACCCGTTGGTCGAGAGGGTCCACCTGCTGCACCCCCAGTACGCCTACGTGGCGTTCCCTGACGGCTGGCAAGAGACAGTGTCCCTTCGGGACCTGCCGCCCGCCGGAACCCCATGTGCACCCGAACCATTACCCCCCCCCCACAGCAGTGGGAGGGGTCAGCACTCCCGCCGCTCCTGCCTAGGCCCGCCCACCCACCGACGCCCCCTTCAGGCGCCCCCCCCCGTGTCAACCGTTTGTCCCAACAGCGCCGCCTAGGGGTGACAAAGCTGCCAGGGAGGCCGAAACCACGCTCCCGGAGTCGCAACCACCAGGACCCCCACCAGAATCACCACCAAAGCCCAGACGCTCCAGAAGGACGACCAGGCCACCCGATCGACTGATTGCTTCACTGTGAACACTTTGTAAATATCCTCGACACCACGGTACCTCCATAGCTTTTCATACCATGCTAAAGGCGACTGTTACCACTGGCCACCACCCCCGCCGGACTCTTTTTTAACAGGGGGTGAATGTGGTAGTACCAGGTATTGCGGTACCTAAGAGGCTGATGACCATTGGTTAGACCCAGGAGTCTACCATTGGCTGTATTATCTAGCTCCGCCCTGAAGGCGGGGTATAAGAGATGGTGCTGTCCCAGCAGCCTTCACTTTCTGTACCGAAGCTGCTGGGGAACAAGTTCTAGTAGATTTAAGCCTTCAGTTATTAAATCAATTCATCTTGAGTGTAATTGATCGCGCATCAGGGAACTAATGTGATGCTTCATCCTCCGGGGTTGGGGCGGTGCTCTCATATCACTGGGAAGACGGAACAGAAAGGCCCATCGGCCACACATCTAGAACTCTCTCGGAGATCGAGCGGAAATATTCCCAAATCGAGAGCGAGGGCTTGGCGATTGTGTTTGGTGTAAAACTATTTCACCAGTCCGTCTGTGGCAGGCGTTTTGTGATGGTGGTCAAGTACCAGCAATTATTGGGATTGTTTAAGGTGGATAAAGTAATCCTTGCCCCCTACTGCCTCCACCAGGATACAGCTTCAGGCCTTGTTACTTGCACCTTATAATAGCTCTGAGAGCACCACCCTGGAATGTGAATAGCTAATGAGTCGCCTTGAATGGTTTCCTGCTGTCCCCAAGCTCGGCTCCCTTGCTGGCGTTAGAAGAGGTCATGGTGATCCTGAATTTTTTTAGGGACATTACCAATATCTGCAAAGCAAGTTAAGACCTGGTCACAAAAGAACTCAATACTGTTAAAATTGAGGTAGATGATGCTGAACATCGGAGTCCGAGGACATCCCTCTGACGACATGGAACGTTATCTGATAAAAAAGATGAACTTAGTATTGAGGACGGTATCATTCTTTGGGGGTCCCAGATAGTTGTTCCTTGCCCTCGGCAGCGCCCAATCCTACTTGTCCTCCATAATGTCCACCCTGGGGCCTCCAAAATGAAAATGCTCACCAGGAGCTACGTCTGGTGGCCCGGCCCCGGCTCAGACAGCACGGACTTGGTGAAGCAGTGTGAGTCACGGCAGCAAAACCAGAAACTCCCTCCTTCAGCCTCCCTACACTCCTGGGAGTGGCCGGGAAGGCCATGGGTGCGAGCGCATGTGGAATTTACTGAGCCTTTACTGGGTTCTATGTTTCTGGTCCTGGTAGATGCACACTCCAATTGGTGGGCGATAAACCGCTCCACGATCTCTCACACTACAATCGAGAAACTTCAATAGAGTATTTGTGTGTATGGCACAGCGGAAGTCCTGATTTCCGACAATGGCATGGTCTTCACCAGTGGAAGGTTCCAGGCCTTCATGAAATCAAATGGCATCAGGCATATAAGGATGGCATCATATTACCCTCATCCAATGGACTGTCAGAACGGACGGTACAGATATTTATAATCGACATGAAAAAGCAACTGGCAGCATCCATAGAGACAAAGTTGTCACGGGTTTTATTTGATTATTGGACCATTCCTCACAGTACGACACGAATCACCCCGGCAGAACTGTTAATGGGACAACGGTTCTGTACGAGGTTAAACCGACTATTTCCAAACCTGTCAGGGAGGGTGGAGTCCCAACAAGAGAATTAGAAAATAAATTAGGATTCAGTGAAATCCGAAAGAATATTCAAGACGGGCGACGTAGTCTTTGTGAGGAATTTCGGAGACGGCTCCAGTTGGGACCCCGGAGTCCTATTGGACAAAACGGGATCCGTATCCTACAAAGTGAAGGTCCAGGGTAAGGTCTTGAGGAAACACCTGGACCATCTTAGAAGTCGGGAGTCCGTCCCCAAACAAGTGTCACCATCGGCCACAGAGGTGGCCATCGCCAGTGCCGGGCTACCACCTGTAGAGAACCCTGTGTCTGTCCCCGCTGATAACTACAACTCACGTACCGAGATGGAAGCCAAAGAATCTGACATTCCGACTGTAGCGGAAACTGAGGAGGAATCTGTACTTGTACCTCTTTGGCCTAGGCCCAACCACCTTCAGCTGCTTCATCAACGACCTCCCTTCCATCATAAGGTCAGATAGGCAATGTTTACGGATGACCGCACAATGCTCAGCACCATTCGCGACTCCTCAGACACTGAAGCAGTCCCTGTCCAAATGCAGCAAGACCCGGACAATATCCAGGCTTGGGCTGAAAAGTGGTACGTTACATTCGCGCCACACAAGTGCCAGGCAAAGGCGATCTCTTACAAGAGAGAATCCAACCATCTCCCCTTGACATTCAATGGCTTTACCATCACTGAATCCCTCACTATCAAATCCTGGGGGTTACCATTGACCAGAAACTGAACTGGACTATCCAAATAAATACTGTAGCTACAAGAGCAGGTCAGAGGCTAGGAATCCTGTGGTGAGTAACTCACCTCCTGACTCCCCAAAGCCTGTCCACTATCTGCAAGGCACAAGAGAGGAGTGCGATGGAATACGCTCCACGTGCCTGGATGAGTGCAGCTCCAACAATGCACCAGAAGTTCAACACCATCCAGGGCAGAGCAGCCTGTTTGATTGGCAACCCTTCCACAAGCATTCACTCCCTCCACACTGACTAACAGCAGCAGCCGTGTGTACCATCGACAAGATGCACTGCAGTAACTCTGCACTGCACCAAGGTCCTTAGGCACCGCCTTCCAAACCACGACCACTACCATCTAGAAGGACAAGGGCAGCAGAGACCAGGGAACTCCACCATCTGGACATTGCCCTCCAAGTAGCAGTGCGGTGGCACAATGGTTAGCACTGCTACCTCAGAGGCCCAGGGTCCCAAGTTCAATTCTGGCTTCGGGTGATTGTCTGAATGCACTTTCGCCTGTGTGTGCGTGGGTTTCCTCCGGGTGCTCCGGTTTCCTCCCACAGTCCAAAGATGTGCAGGTTAGATGGATTGGCTGCGCTAAATTGCACCTTAGTGTCGAAAGGTTAGGTGGGATTACGGGGATTGCACGGGGCATGGACCTAGGTAGGGGGCTCTTTCAGAAGGTCGGTGCTGACTCGATGGGCTGAATGGCCTCTTGCTGCACTGTAACGTTTCTGTGATTCTCACCATCCTGACTTGGAAATATATAGCCGTGCCTTCACTGTCGCTGGTCAAAATCCTGCAACCCCCTCCCTAACAACACAGTGGGGGTACATACCACACATGGACTGCAGCGGTTCAAGAAGGCTGTGCACCACCAGCTTCTTGGGGCAGCACAAGTGGTTAGCACTGTTGCTTCACAGCGCCAGGGTCCCAGGCTCGATTCCCGGCTGGGTCACTGTCTGTGTGGAGTTTGTACGTTCTCCCGTGTCTGCGTGGGTTTCCTCCGGGTGCTCCGGTTTCCCCCCACAGTCCAAAGATGTGCAGGTTAGGTGGATTGGCCATGCTAAATTGCCCTGAGTGACCAAAAAGGTTAGGAGGGGTTATTGGGTTACGGGGATAGGGTGGAAGTGAGGGCTTAAGTGGGTCGGTGCAGACTCGATGGGCCGAATGGCCTCCTTCTGCACTGTATGTTCTATGTTCTCAAGGGCAATTAGGGACGGCCAACAAATGGGGGCCTAGCCAGCATGTAAAATGAATTTAAAAAGAAACACAAAAAATCCTATGTCACACAAAGTAAAAACGTAGGGAGCCTCGTGTCTGATCAAAATTCTTCCCTCAAACAGCAGAGCAGAATAAAATGCACGAATGGTTCACCGAATTGACATTTGGAGGATGGTAATAAATGGTTTTTCCTCGCATAACCACAGTCTTTCACTGAAAATAAATTCCTGAAGTGTTTTGGAGCGCTTCTGAGGTATGTGATTAAATGCAATGTGAAGTCCTTCTTCAAAACCAATTTCCTGAAAGGTTTCGAAAATTCCGGAATTTAGAAGTCTAAAGGGCTGATTTGTTCCAACTTCTCAAGATGTAAAAGGGGAACACATAGATCGAACAAAGCTATTTCTGCTGTTTGGGGAGTCTGGGATCAGGGTGTCAAGTCTAACTAATAGAGTCCGAGTTTCCAGGAGTGAAATCAGGAAGCAGCAGCACACAGAAAGGGAAGTGAATGTTCAGAACCTTCAGAGGGCATTTCAGAGGTAACCGCATTGCTGTGGAACATGTAGGTTAGACCAGGTAAGGATGGTAGATTTCCTCCTTAAAGGGCATTTGTGCAACAGATGGATTTTTACAGCAATTATCAATGGCTTTGTGGTCATCATTCCAGATTTTAATTTAATTCAAATTTCACCATCTGCGATGCTGGGATTTGAACCCAGCTCCCCACAGCGTGACCCCGAGTCTCCAGATTGCTTGTCCAATGACAATACCACTTTGCCTCCCTAGTTACTACTGGATTGCCAGTGTTATTCTAGTCTAGCTCCAAATGCATATGATAAGAATTCTAATAATCTTTATTGTCACAAGTGGGCTTACATTAACACTGCAATGAACATAGAACATAGAACATAGAAAATACAGCACAGAACAGGCCCTTCGGCCCACGATGTTGTGCCGAAACTTTGTCCTAGATTAATCATAGATTATCATTGAATTTACAGTGCAGAAGGAGGCCATTCGGCCCTTTGAGTCTGCACCGGCTCTTGGAAAGAGCACCCTACCCAAACTCAAAACCTCCACCCAACACCAAGGGCAATTTGGACATTAAGGGCAATTTATCATTGGCCAATTCACCTAACCCGCACATCTTTGGACTGTGGGAGGAAACCGGAGCACCCGGAGGAAACCCACGCAGACACAGGGAGGACATGCAGACTCCGCACAGACAGTGACCCAAGCTGGAATCGAACCTGGGACCCTGGAGCTGTGAAGCAATTGTGCTATCCACAATGCTACCGTGCTGCCCTTGAGAACAAATAAATCTACACTATATCATTTTACCGTAATCCACGTACCTATCCAATAGCTGCTTGAAGGTCCCTAATGTTTCCGACTCAACTACTTCCACAGGCAGTGCATTCCATGCCCCCACTACTCTCTGGGTAAAGAACCTACCTCTGATATCCCTCCTATATCTTCCACCTTTCACCTTAAATTTATGTCCCCTTGTAATGGTTTGTTCCACCCGGGGAAAAAGTCTCTGACTGTCTACTCTATCTATTCCCCTGATCATCTTATAAACCTCTATCAAGTCGCCCCTCATCCTTCTCCGTTCTAATGAGAAAAGGCCTAGCACCCTCAACCTTTCCTCGTAAGACCTACTCTCCTTTCCAGGCAACATCCTGGTAAATCTTCTTTGCACCTTTTCCAAAGCTTCCACATCCTTCCTAAAATGAGGTGACCAGAACTGTACACAGTACTCCAAATGTGGCCTTACCAAAGTTTTGTACAGCTGCATCATCACCTCACGGCTCTTAAATTCAATCCCTCTGTTAATGAACGCGAGCACACCATAGGCCTTCTTCACAGCTCTATCCACTTGAGTGGCAACTTCAAAGATGTATGAACATAGACCCCAAGATCTCTCTGCTCCTCCACATTGCCAAGAACTCTACCGTTAACCCTGTATTCCGCATTCATATTTGTCCTTCCAAAATGGACAACCTCACACTTTTCAGGGTTAAACTCCATCTGCCACTTCTCAGCCCAGCTCTGCATCCTATCTATGTCTCTTTTCAGCCGACAACAGCCCTCCTTACTATCCACAACTCCACCAATCTTCATATCGTCTGCAAATTTACTGACCCACCCTTCAACTCCCTTATCCAAGTCATTAATGAAAATCACAAACAGCAGAGGACCCAGAACTGATCCCTGCGGTACGCCACTGGTAACTGGGATCCAGGCTGAATATTTGCCATCCACCACCACTCTCTGACTTCTATCGGTTAGCCAGTTCGTTATCCAACTGGCCAAATTTCCCACTATCCCATGCCTCCTTACTTTCTGCATAAGCCTACCATGGGGAACTTTATCAAATGCCTTACTAAAATCCATGTACACTACATCCATTGCTTTACCTTCATCCACATGCTTGGTCACCTCCTCAAAGAATCAATAAGATTTGTAAGGCAAGACCTACCCCTCACAAATCCGTGCTGACTATCCCTAATCAAGCAGTGTCTTTCCAGATGCTCAGAAATCCTATCCTTCAGTACCCTTTCCATTACTTTGCCTACCACCGAAGTAAGACTAACTGGCCTGTAATTCCCAGGGTTATCCCTAGTCCCTTTTTTGAACAGGGGCATGACATTCGCCACTCTCCAATCCCCTGGTACCACCCCTGTTGACAGTGAGGACGAAAAGATCATTGCCAACGGCTCTGCAATTTCATCTCTTGCTTCCCATAGAATCCTTGGATATATCCCGTCAGGCCCGGGGGAATTGTCTATCCTCAAGTTTTTCAAAATGCCCAACACATCTTCCTTCTGAACAAGTATTTCCTCGAGCTTACCAATCTGTTTCACACTGTCCTCTCCAACAATATCGCCCCTCTCATTTGTAAATACAGAAGAAAAGTACTCGTTCAAGACCTCTCCTATCTCTTCAGACTCAATACACAATCTCCCGCTACTGTCCTTGATCGGACCTACCCTCGCTCTAGTCAGTCTCATATTTCTCACATATGTGTAAAAGGCCTTGGGGTTTTCCTTGATCCTACCCGCCAAAGATTGTTCATGCCCTCTCTTAGCTCTCCTAATCCCTTTCTTCAGTTCCCTCCTGGCTATCTTGTATCCCTCCAATGCCCTGTCTGAACCTTGTTTCCTCAGCCTTACATAAGTCACCTTTTTCCTCTTAACAAGACATTCAACCTTTCTTGTCAACCATGGTTCCCTCACTCGACCATCTCTTCCCTGCCTGACAGGGACATACATACATATGTCCTGTGAAGTTACTGTGAAAATCCCCTAGTCACCACACTCCGGCGCCTGTTCGGGTACACAGAGAAGGAGAATCCAGAATGTCCAATTCACCTAACAGCACGTCTTTCGGGATTTGTGGGAGGAAACCGGAGTACCCGGAGGAAACCCACACAGACACGGGGAGACCGTGCAGACTCCGCACAGACGGTGACACAAGCCTGGAATCGAACCTGGGACCCTGGAGCTGTGAAGCAACAGTGCTAACCACTGTGCTCTCGTGCATATGTTTGCTGTCACTCAGTGGTACTACAAAATGTAGACTATATCCCCAGGCCAATAGTGGGAGAGTGCTGCGCTGTCAGAGGTGCAGTCTTTTTGGTGGCTACTTTATTCGTAGTGTTATGGGCCAGGGTTTAGAGAACCCCAAAATGTATCATGGAGTTCACCTGACCCACAACTTTTAATAGATTGTGGTGTGGAGAGCACACGGCCCACTCTACAGGTGTGGCACAGCAGAAATGGAAAAGTATTTTTTAAAGCAAAACAACGTTTATTCTATGAACTCAAGTTCACCTTTTTGAAACATACAGTGAACATCTTAGCAAATATTAATTCAAATACAACCCCCAAAGTATACAACACTAAGTAATCCTTTAAACTTTCCTTTTAACATCCAAAAGACTCAAAACACCTTTTACCAGAAGCACATCAGGTTAAAGTCACTACTGTTATTAGTTTTAAATCACCAGGATCGATTTACAGTCTTTAGGTTACAGGGAGAGACTCTAATACACCTTCTGGCTGTGACTGCAGCTATCCAGCTCTGAAAACGAAACTAAAACACACCCTGCAGCAAACAGCCTAAAACGAAAGTAAAAAGCTGACAGACAGCCCAGCTCCACCCACTCTCTGACATCACTGCAGTAATAAACACCCATTTCTTAAAAGTACTCTCACTACAGACACTTATATACGCACCCATTTATAAACACCCATTTCTTAAAGGTGACAGTAGGCAAACCATGTTGGGAGTGAGGTTGTGAAAGGTTTTTCCCACTAGATAGAAAATAGCAAATAAACAAAGAACAAAGAACAAAGAAATGTACAGCACAGGAACAGGCCCTTCGGCCCTCCAAGCCCGCGCCGACCATACTGCCCGACTAAACTACAATCTTCTACACTTCCTGGGTCCGTATACTTCTATTCCCATCCTATTCATGTATTTGTCAAGATGCCCCTTAAATGTCACTATCGCCCCTGCTTCCACTACCTCCTCCGGTAGCGAGTTCCAGGCACCCACTACCCTCTGCGTAAAAAACTTGCCTCGTATATCTACTCTAAACCTTGCCCCTCTCACCTTAAACCTATGCCCCCTAGTAATTGACCCCTCTACCCTGGGGAAAAGCCTCTGACTATCCACTCTGTCTATGCCCCTCATAATTTTGTATACCTCTATCAGGTCGCCCCTCAACCTCCTTCGTTCCAGAGAGAACAAACCGAGTTTATTCAATCGCTCCTCATAGCTTATGCGCTCCATACCAGGCAACATTCTGGTAAATCTCTTCTGCACCCTCTCTAAAGCCTCCACATCCTTCTGGTAGTGTGGCGACCAGAATTGAACACTATACTCCAAGTGTGGCCTAACTAAGGTTCTATACAGCTGCAACATGACTTGCCAATTCTTATACTCAATGCCCCGGCCAATGAAGGCAAGCATGCCGTATGCCTTCTTGACTACCTTCTCCACCTGTGTTGCCCCTTTCAATGACCTGTGGACCTGTACTCCTAGATCTCTTTGACTTTCAATACTCTTGAGGGTTCTACCATTCACTGTATATTCCCTACCTGCATTAGCCCTTCCAAAATGCATTACCTCACATTTGTCCGGATTAAACTCCATCTGCCATCTCTCCGCCCAAGTCTCCAGACAATCTAAATCCTGCTGTATCCTCAGACAGTCCTCATCGCTATCCGCAATTCCACCAACCTTTGTGTCGTCTGCAAACTTACTAATCAGACCAGTTACATTTTCCTCCAAATCATTTTTATATACTACAAAGAGCAAAGGTCCCAGCACTGATCCCTGTGGAACACCACTGGTCACAGCCCTCCAATTAGAAAAGCATCCCTCCATTGCTACCCTCTGCCTTCTATGGCCTAGCCAGTTCTGTATCCACCTTGCCAGTTCACCCCTGATCCCGTGTGACTTCACCTTTTGTACTAGTCTACCATGAGGGACCTTGTCAAAGGCCTTACTGAAGTCCATATAGACAACATCTACTGCCCTACCTGCATCAATCATCTTAGTGACCTCCTCGAAAAACTCTATCAAGTTAGTGAGACACGACCTCCCCTTCACAAAACCGTGCTGCCTCTCACTAATACGTCCATTTGCTTCCAAATGGGAGTAGATCCTGTCTCGAAGAATTCTCTCCAGTAATTTCCCTACCACTGAAGTAAGGCTCACCGGCCTGTAGTTCCCGGGATTATCCTTGCTACCCTTCTTAAACAGAGGAACAACATTGGCTATTCTCCAGTCCTCCGGGACATCCCCTGAAGACAGCGAGGATCCAAAGATTTCTGTCAAGGCCTCAGCAATTTCCTCTCCAGCCTCCTTCAGTATTCTGGGGTAGATCCCATCAGGCCCTGGGGACTTATCTACCTTAATATTTTTTAAGACACCCAACGCCTCGTCTTTTTGGATCACAATGTGACCCAGGCTATCTACACCCCCTTCTCCAGACTCAACATCTACCAATTCCTTCTCTTTGGTGAATACTGATGCAAAGGACTAGGTTACAGAATCGCGCAGCGCTGCAACACGGTGCATTCTGATATAAGCCTGCAGCTAATTGCTGAGCTAACCAAAAATAAACCTGCACATTGTGCGGGGATTTTATTCTGGGGCGAGATTCTCCGGTATCGGCGCGATGTCCGCCGACCAGCGCCCAAAACGGCGCAAATCAGTCCAGCATCGCGCCGCCCCAAAGGTGTGGAATCCTCCGCCCCTTGACCGGCCGAGTCCTAACCTTGAGGGGCTAGGCCCCCGCCGGACTGATTTCCGCCCCGCCAGCTGGCGCGGAAATGACATTGCCGGGCGGCACGTGCGCGGGAGCGTAAGTGGCCGCTCACGGCATCCCCATGCATGCGCTGTGGAGGGAGACTCTTCCGCCTCCGCCATCGTGGAGACCATGGTGAAGGCAGAAGGAAAAGAGTGCCCCCATGGCACAGGCCCGCCCGCGGATCGGTGGGCCCTGATCGCGGGCCAGGCCACCGTGGGGGCACCCCCCGGGGCCAGATCGCCCTGCACCCCACCCAGGACCCCGGAGCCCGCCCACGCCGCCTTGTCCTGCCAGTAAGGTAGGTGGTTTAATCCACGCCGGCGGGACAGGCATTCTAGCAGCGGGACTTCAGCCTATCCGGGCCGGAGAATCGCGGGGGGGGGGCCCCGTCAACCGGCGCGGTGCGATTCCCGCCCCCGCCAAATCTCCGGTGCCGGAGAATTCGGCAACCAGCAGGGGCGGGATTCACGCCAGCCCCTGGCGATTCTCCAACCCGGCCTGGGGGGGTCGGAGAATCTCGCCCGTGTGAGGTGTTCCAAGTGTCTCTGAAGGAGGCGATGCTGAGCCATTAAAGAACCATCCCGGTCTGTGTGCGTAAGTGTGGGAAGGTCTGCTTCAGTTGCTTGAGCGAATCTTAAGCAAACAGATCACAAGCCTATCTCTGAAGTATCTGACTTACACTCCATAAGCAAAGGAAAAGTCAACAGTGCATCAAACGCTTGTTAATTGTAGCCTCACACTTTGAGCTGGCTTGACCTTGCAAGCTATGTACCAGCTTTCTCGGATTTCCCTAATTGACCAGCAGATTCTTTGTGCTTTAAAACGACACCCACACCGATCAGCACTAAACCAGCCGGACATCGTTCAGTCAACCTCCAGCCTGTCATCAGTCTTGTTCTACAAGGTGCTGCCTCTCACAGATTGCATGGGAGAATAGCAGAGGTGACAGGCATAACCAGAATGCAAGTTTTATTTTTCTGTGGATAGCGATGGAATACAATGTGGCACATTCCTTGCATAGCTTCCCATTTTCATGGACTATTAGTGTTAAAGGAATGAGTGTGTTCTGGCACTTAGCTGAGGATTTTATTCCCCTTAAATGTTGGTCAGTGGTATGGTCAGTGATTCAATACAGCCAGTCAGTGTATCGATGCAGAGAGCACATATCTTTCTGAGTCAATCCTTTCGATAGCTTAGTGCTTTGACAGCTTCTGAATAACCTTTATGTTTTCGAGAACAAATTTACACATCAAATGCTCAATATTAAAACAGGAACAATCTGATTTTTCAGGGTAAAAGGAAAATAAATGTTTTTATTTTAATTGCACCACGTTTAAAAGGAGTGATTTCCTTTGAAATTCAGTCCAGCACATGTAACTTCACATTTGTTCCAACACATTCGTGGACAGGTCCCTCATAGTCTATCGCAAACTTGTTGTCCAAAACTTTCCTGTCCTCATCCTCCCTAGTCACCAACTCCCGTTCAGCCATCACCTGGACATTCACTGACCTGCCTTGTATCATGAATGGTCTGGCCGCTCTGTAATCTCTTCTAGCCCTACCACCACAGAATCCCATCAGCACAGAAGGAGGCCATTCGGCCCATCAAATCTGCACCGACCCTTCAGATTGGGCAGCACGGTAGCACAAGTGGATAGCACTGTGGCTTCACAGCGCCAGGGTCCCAGGTTCGATTCCCCGCTGGGTCACTGTTTGTGCGGAGTCTGCACGTTCTCCCCGTGTCTGCGTGTGTTTCTTCCGGGTTCTCCGGTTTCCTCCCACAGTCCAAAGACGTGCAGGTTAGGGGGATTGGCCATGATAAATTGCCCTTAGTGACCAAAAAAGGTTGGGAGGGGTTATTGGGTTACGGGGATAGGGTGGAAGTGAGAGCTTAAGTGGGTCGGTGCAGACTCGATGGGCTGAATGGCCTCCTTCTGCACTGTATGTTCTATGTTCTATGAGCACCCTACATATCCACTTCCCCACCCTATTCCCGTACCCCCACCTAACCTTTGGGCACTAAGGGCAATTTATCATGGCCAATCCACCTAACCTGCACATCTTTGGACTGTGGGAGGAAACCGGAGCATCCGGAGGAAACCCACGCACACACAGGGAGAACGTGCAGACTCCGCACTGACAGTCACCCGAGGTCAGAATCAAACCCGGGCCCCTGGCGCTGTGAGGCAGCAGTGCTAACTACCGCTCCACCGTGCCGCCCCATGATATCTGCACTCTTCTATTTCTGAGCTTTTGAGTATCCGTGATTTGAATTGCGGCATCATTCGTGGTCATGCCTTTCGTTGACAAGGCCCTAAGATCTGGAATTCCATCCATAAACCGGTCTGCCCTATCCAGGTCTCGTCTTTCCTTTACGTCATTCCTTGAAACCTACATTTATGACCAAGTTTTCAGCCATTTGCTCTGGTATCTCCATTTGCGACTAGGTGTGAATGTGAAGCGCTATATCAGCCCAGGTTGGCTAATTGGTAAATCAGATTAGTATAGACTGGTATTTGATGGTCAGCATAGGCATGGAGGGCTGAAGGCCCTCTGTCTGTCTGTCTGACCAATTCACCATCATTTTAAATGATCTCACAAAGTCAAGATGTCCCACAGCATTACTGGGAACATTGAAACATGCTCCAGACATTATCGATATTCAGGGAGAATAATTTGCCACATAAATGTGAAAAGAATTTTTTAAAACGTTTTTTTCAAGAAGACACGAACTTGTGTTTGCAAACAATGGACACTCGAAAGCGCTTCCCAGACTTCTGCTACATTGGCAAACATGAATCATAGAATCATAGAATTTACAATGCAGAAGGAGGCCATTCGGCCCATCGAGCCCACTGCACCACTTGGAAAGAGCACTAAGCCCTTGTCTCCACCCTATCTCCGGAACCCAGTAACCCCACCTAACCTTTTTGGACACTAAGGGCAATTGATCATGGCCAGTCCACCTAACCTGCACATCTTTGGACTGTGGGAGGAAACCGGAGCACCCGGAGGAAACCCACGCCCACACGGGGAGAACGTGCAGACTCCGCACAGACAGTGACCCAAGCCGGAAATCGAACCTGGGACCCTGGCGTTGTGAAGCGACAGTGCTAACCACTGTGCTACCATTCTGCCCAAAATTAGGCAATTTGCAAACAGCAAGTCCGGCAAGCAGTTTTTGGGATGAAGGAACAGCTTTTGGTGGATTGATGGACAAACTGGAGCATGTCAACAATGCAGCACTCCCTCAGAAGGACACTAATGTGTCAGCCTGGCTTTTGCTGTGATACATCGATACATAGAAGATAGGAGCAGGAGGAGGCCTTTTGCCCTTCGAGCCTGCTCCGCCATTCATCACCATCATGGCTGATCATCCAACTCAAGTAGATACATAGAAGATAGCAGCAGGAGGAGGCCTTGAGAGTGGGGCTGGGAAACATCACTTGGTGATGCACAAGAACACAAGGATAAGGAACAGGAGGTGACAATTCAGTCCCTCGAGCTCTGTCACT
Source organism: Scyliorhinus torazame (assembly GCF_047496885.1). Lineage (NCBI taxonomy): Eukaryota > Metazoa > Chordata > Chondrichthyes > Carcharhiniformes > Scyliorhinidae > Scyliorhinus > Scyliorhinus torazame. The sequence goes on from NC_092716.1 coordinate 261,000,774, forward strand.
CGATAAGGTCATGTGTGATTGGAGTGGCCTTCACTCCCTTTTCCAATCTGCACCCCCTCCCACCGCCCCGCCCCCCCCCCACCCCCCCCACCCCCCCATCCCTCCGGAGGACTCTTGTTCCCCTTGGTGATCAAAGTCTGAGGTGAGAATTCTGCCCCTGAGTCATGTCAGTCTAAAGGCATTGTTGTGATCTGCAAAGAGGTGTTTACATGTAGGAATGCCAAATCCTTTGAATCATCGACACCTCATTTTGAATTGCCAATTCACTGCCATAAGGGACTCGATTAAAAACAGGAATGATAACAGATGACAAACATTAAAATAATTACATTCCTTGCTTCCTGTCAGCTGAAGTGTGGGGGGGGTGTTGGGAGATGTTAGTCACTGGGGATGTTGAAACAGTAGTACTGCAATTTCAAAATTTTTGTTAACACCCAGAAATATTGGGCGGGTTTCTCCGACCCCCCCTGCCAGGTTGGAGAATCGCCAGGGGGCGGGATGAATCCCGCCCCCGCCAAATCCCCGCCCCCTGGCGATTCTCCTACCCGCCGGTTGCCGAATTCTCCGGCGCCGGGGATTTGGCGGGGGCGGGAATCACGGCCCGCTGGTCGGCGGCCACTGGCAGCGGCCCCCCCGCCGGCAATTCTCCGGCCCGCGATGGGCCAAGTGGCCATCCGTTTTTTGCGGCCCCGCCGGCGTAAATTAGAGTAGGTCCTTACCGGCGTGACCTGGCTGCGCGGGCGGCCTCCGGGGTTCTCAGGGAGGCAGGGGGGGATCTGGCCCCAGGAGGTGCCCCCACGGCGGTCTGGCCCGCGATCGGGGCCCACCGATCTGCGGGTGGGACTGTGCCATGGGGGCACTCTATTCCTCCGCACCGGCGGCTGTAGCGGTCTGCCATGGCCGGTGTGGAGACGAAGCCCTCTGCGCATGCGCTGGTGTGACATGCTGGCGCTCCCACGCATGCACCAACTGGCGGAGGCCCTTCAGTGCCGATTGGCATGGCGCCAAGCCCCTTCCCCGCCGGCCGACGCGGCGCAAACCACTCCGGGGCCGGCCCAGCCCCTGAAGGTGCGGAGGATTCCGCACCTTTGGGGCGACCCGATGCCGGAGTGGTTCACGCCACTCCTTCCCGCCGGAGTTACCCGCTCCACCGATTACGGCAGAATCCCGCCCATTGTGTTCTCTGTTTCTTCCCACGCAGTTAAAATGCAAAGCGGTGATCAGCCAAAATGGAAAGCAGCAGCACTGCGCAGATTCACGTTTCGCAAAAGACAACTTTTCATCAGTCCTTTGATTGCACTCATGGACATTTGCCAGACTTGTATCAGAGGATAGCACTGTCAGCTCTCTCAGAGGCCTCTGTGTTCCAGAGAGTTGAGCACACAATCCCAGCTGGCACCGCTAGTGCAGTACTGAGAGAGTGCTGCGTGGTCAGACATGCCATCTTTTGGATGAATCATTAAACCGACGTCCCAGATTACTCTCTCAATTGGATGAGAAAGATCCCATGGCACTACTTGAGAGAAGGATGTGGAGGCTTTGGAGAGGGTGCAGAAGAGATTTACCAGGATGTTGCCTGGTATGGAGGGCGTTAGCTATGAGGAGAGGTTGGATAAACTTGGTTTGTTCTCACTGGAACGATGGAGGTTGAGGCGTGACCTAATAGAAGTCTACAAGATTATGAGGGGCATGGACAGAGTGGATAGTCAGAAGCTTTTTCCCAGGGTGAAAGTGTCAATTACTAGGGGCCATAGGTTTAAGGTGTGAGGAGCAAGGTTTAAAGGAGATGTGCAAAGCAAGTTTTTTACACAGGGTGGTGGGAGCATGGAACTCGCTGCCGGGGGAGGTAGTGGAAGCAGATACGATAGTGACTTTTAAGTGGCGTCTTGACAAATAAATGAATAGGGTGGGAATAGAGGGGTATGGTCCCTGGAAGGGTAGGGGTTTTTAGTTCAGACGGGCAGCATGGTCGGTGCAGGCTTGGAGGACTGAAGGGCCTGTTCCTGTGCTGTAATTTTCTTTGTTCTTTGTTCTAAGAACAGGCACTTGAACCCCATGGCCTGCCCAATACGTATCTCTCAACCAATGCCATTAAAAGAGATTACCTGGTCAGTACGTTACTGCTGTTGAGGAACAATGGTGTATGCAAATTGATCACTGCACTTTATACGTTGCACCATTCACTACACTTTTAACTGACTATAAAGTGCTTTGGGACATGATCCTGGGGTTGTGGAAGACACTCGAGAAATAGACGTCTTTTCTTGCTGTCTTTTCTTGCAGCTTACATACATTCCACAAGCAAATTTCCTGAAAAGACTCACTGTCAAACCTTAAATAGTGGGCAGGAGAGTCAGAGACACTAAAATAATGTTTGTGTGACAGAGATTTGTAGAACTGAACTCACAGGAAGCAGCCTCTCTTTAAAAATTTGAACAGCCATTGTTTATTGTTAAAATGAAAATCGCTTATTGTCACGAGTAGGCTTCAATGAAGCTACTGTGAAAAGCCCCTAGTCGCCACATTCCGGCGCCTAAATCAACTTGTATACCAGACTCATGTGTCATGTGTGGTTTACTGGGGCTGGCTGTCATATCAGATATGCAGTGGCCAGGATTTTCCAGGACACGTCCCAGGCGGGAATGGAGAACCTCAGCAACAGAGTGGGCTGGAAGACGCCAGCCAGTGTGTCTGTCTGCTGCACTCAAGCACAGTTTCATCTCCCCCGGACAAACAGCCAGCGGTGCAGCTGTGCGCACTGATCATAAATGAGGCACTGGAAGAGGTACCGGTTATGCAGTGTGTCCAGTCATGTTCCAGTGGCTACTGCAGATTTACAGCTCTGTAACCATCCAGACAGTTTGCTACAAAGTACTTTGATGAGCATCATTCACCAGCAAAATATGCAGCTGCCCAGGCACTTCTGTTTTATTTTCCCTATCCTCTGGGTTGATTCAAAATTCTAACCTCACACGGGAAGGCGCACAGGACGTCACTGGAGAGGCTGGTGGGAGCGTGGAATGCACTGCCTGGGAGAGCCAGGAGACCTCACAGCCTTTAAAAAGTATGAGGATAAGCACTTGAAATGTCATAACATTTAATACTATGGGCCAAGTGCTGGAAAGTGAGATTGGTGTAGCTTTAGTGCAGTTTTAGTGCAAACTCGATGGGCTGAATGGCCTCTTCTGTGCTGTATAACTCTGTGAGACCAAAGATGTAGGATTCCCTTAGATTCATTACATTATGAGTGTAAGGATGCAGTTTCAGCGACTCCATCAGTGAACACAAAAAGGATGTATTAACAAGAATTGTACAGCAATCTCAGGGTTGTAAATATTTCCCAAAACGTCCCTGCCTAGGAGCCTCTCTCACCATAGGATGATTCCACACTCTGAGTCCCGATTGGTCACACAGGCCATGTGACCCGTATGTTGCCTGATGTGTTGGGTGTTCTGGATCACAAACAGGTCACCAACACTGGAAGTGGTGCAACTCTATTTTATTATAAGGTGAACTATATTAACATACTTGAACTGTGGGTAAATGCGATACCAGCTTTAACTGTTGACCCTTGCCTCGTCCTAACCAGTCGATGCACTCAGCACATGGTGAATGTCTGTGTTGCAGGCTGTGAGCTCTGTGCTCCGAGCTGGCTGCTACTAGAATGAGCGGGAACTCTCCTGTCCCCTGTCTTTATAGTGCGTGTGCTCTCACTGGTGATTGGCTGCGGTGTTGTGTATGCTGATTGGTCCCACTGCATGTCCATCAGTGTGTGTGTCTGCACCATAATGTACTGGTGTATATTATGACATTGCCCTTAAAGGGACAATTACCACAATGAGTAAGGAATTTAATGAATGTTTTTAAATAAATATTTTTATTAGCGTTTTCAATTATTGTTACATAATTTACAGTATACTAACATTTAACAATCCCTCTCTCAACCCAAAAACAATTCATCAACTAACTAACTATCCCCCCCCCCCCCCGCCCTTTTAGCTGCTGACTGAGGCTAATTCCTTAAAGTGAGATACGAATGGACGCCATCTCTTGTGAAACCCCCTCCTCATACCCTCTTAAACTAAATTTCATCTTCTCTAGGCTCAGAAACTCCATTCAGTGTCTCAGCCATACTGAGGCACAGGGTGAAGCAATGACCTCCAACCCAATAGGAACTGCCTCCTCGCCATCAGCGAGACAAAGGCCCAGACGTCTGCCCCGCGCCTGCCTGGAGCTCCGGCAAGTTCGACTCCTTGAATATGGCCCCTCGGGGACTGGGTTATAGATCCTACTGTAACACTGCCGACATGGTGCGAGAGGAGGTGCTCCAGAACTTCCCCAGTTTTAGGCACAGCCAAAACACGTGCACATGATTGGCCGGTTCCCTCCCACATCTTTCGCAAATGTCCTCAACCCTTTTGAACAGGCAACATTCTCGACCTGGAATTTAATGAATTTTTAAGAAACTGGTAACAATTTTACAATGATCCCTTTTTCTATCTAGTTGTTCCATTTAAGTAAAATAACACATGAGAGAACGCTCTCATGCAGAGGCATGTAGAGTACCTACAGTGTTAAACCTGTTCTGGCAATGAAGGTCTTTGATATTTAAAGTGGCTACTCAGCGAACTGTGGGGTTGCAAAGTGCTGAGGGCAAATCTAAAAAACTTACCATGTTAGTCTCCCATCTCAATGGAAAGCACTGTCCCTGGGCGTCATTCTCCGACCCCCCGCCGGGTCGGAGAATGGCCGTTGGCCGCCGTGAATCCCGCCCCCGCCCCCGCCGAAGTCTCCGAAGGGAGAAAAGTCGGCGGGGCGTTAATGGCGCCGCTGCCGCGGAGAATGTCACGGGTCTGCGCAAGGCAGCCGATTTTCGGCCTGCCGATATTCTCCCTTCCGGATGGGCCGAAGTCCCGTCGACGTGATGACCGTTCACGTCGACGTCAATCAAACCTCCTTTTCATCGGCGTGACCCGGTGCTCCAGGCTCACGCCGACCAGCGAGGAGGTGAGTGACGGCCTGGGGGGTTGGCTCTGGGCAGGAAATGGCGTGGCCGCAGACTGATTGCCTGAGGAGAGGTGTGTCTCGGCTTGTGTGTGTGTGCGGCGGGGGGGGGGGGGGGGGGTGGTTAGAGTAGGCTGGGCTCCGGGGGAGTGCCGGGAGGGGGTCCGTGCCGGGGTGGAGGTTGGGGGTTGGGGGGGGTCCGTGCCGGGGTGGAGGTTGGGGGGGGGGGTCCGTGCCGGGGTGGAGGTTGGGGGGGGGGGGGTCCGTGCCGGGGTGGAGGTTGGGGGTTGGGGAGGGGGTCCGTGCCGGGGTGGAGGTTGGGGAGGGGGTCCGTGCCGGGGTGGAGGTTGGGGAGGGGGTCCGTGCCGGGGTGGAGGTTGGGGGTTGGGGGGGGTCCGTGCTGGGGTGGAGGTTGGGGAGGGGGTCCGTGCCGGGGTGGAGGTTGGGGAGGGGGTCCGTGCCGGGGTGGAGGTTGGGGGGGGGGTCCGTGCCGGGGTGGAGGTTGGGGGTTGGGGAGGGGGTCCGTGCCGGGGTGGAGGTTGGGGAGGGGGTCCGTGCCGGGGTGGAGGTTGGGGAGGGGGTCCGTGCCGGTGTGGAGGTTGGGGGTTGGGGGGGGGTCCGTGCTGGGGTGGAGGTTGGGGAGGGGGTCCGTGCCGGGGTGGAGGTTGGGGAGGGGGTCCGTGCCGGGGTGGAGGTTGGGGGGGTGTCCGTGCCGGGGTGGAGGTTGGGGGTTGGGGGGGGGTCCGTGCCGGGGTGGAGGTTGGGGGGGGGGGTCCGTGCTGGGGTGGAGGTTGGGGGGGGGGGTCCGTGCTGGGGTGGAGGTTGGGGAGGGGGTCCGTGCCGGGGTGGGTGATGGGAGGGCAAATGAGTTGGTCCACCTGGCCAGGTGCCAGCCTCCAACAGTTGGACCCATGCGGTCCATGCCACCTGGCTGGGGGGAGGAGGGGATATGGGCAATGATGACATGTCGTCGTTCCCCTCCCCCCCCACCAGGCCGTCATGTTTTCAGACCATCCAGCGATGTTGGCCGCCGTGGTGGCAGCCGCTCATGTCTATGTTGCCCTGGATGAGGAGGAGGAGGAGGAGGAGGAGGAGCGTGCCAGAGAGGCGGCGCAGGCTGCCGCAGAGGGGCAGGCGGCAGCCGCCCAGGCTGGAGGGACACCTGACCGACAGGACGAGGAGGGGGAGGAGGACGTCGCGGCCCCACGGCAACGGAGGCACCCGAGGGCGCCCCGTGTGTACCGGCCCCGGCAGTCATACCAGGACCTCACGGACCGGGAATGCAGGAGGAGACTCCGGATGAGCCGGGAAACCGTGGCACACATCTGCCACCTGCTGGCACACCTGTCACCGTGTGGCACTGGCGGGGGACACCCTCTCCCCGTGTCCGTCAAGGTTACGGTGGCCCTGAACCTTTATGCAACGGGGTCATTCCAGGCACCGAGTGGGGACCTGTCCGGCATATCGCAGACATCGGTGCATCGGTGCATCCGGGCAGTGACAGATGCCCTTTATGCCATGGCGCACCGCTACATCCGCTTCCCCGTGGACCGGGCCAGCCAAGATGCCCGGGCCGTGGGCTTCTCTGCCGTTGCCGGGTTCTCCATGGTCCAGGGCGCGATCGATGGGATGCACGTCGCCGTGCGGCCACCTGCAGAGAACAGGGCCGTGTTCACTAATAGGAAGGGGACCTATTCAATGAACGTACAGGTGGTCTGCGACCACCGCATGATGATCCTGCACGTCTGCGCCCGTCACCCAGGCAGTGTACACGACTCATTCGTGTTGTCGCGGTCATCCATCCCCGGCATGTACGAGGGACGCCATCCCCGGCTGAGGGGCTGGTTGCTGGGCGACAGGGGCTACCCATTGCGATCGTGGCTGATGACGCCTATACGGAGGCCACGCAATGAGGCGGAGAACCGCTACAATGATGCCCATGTAGCGACAAGGGGAGTGATCGAGAGGTGCTTTGGCGTGCTGAAGATGCGTTTCAGGTGCCTGGACCTCTCTGGGGGCGCCCTCCAGTATCGGTCAGATAGGGTCGGCCGCATCATTGTAGTGTGCTGCGTCCTGCACAACATAGCCCAGCAGAGGGGCGATGTGCCGCAGGCAGAGGAGGGCGGAGTGGAGGAGCAGCAGGAAGAGGCCCAGTCCTCCCCAGATGAGGGGGATGGGGGCAATGGTCAGGGCAGACGGGGTAGACACAGGCGGGTGGCTGTCCACCGTTACCGGCTGGCCCAGCGGGCACGGGACAGACTGATAGACGCCCGCTTCACTGACTAGATGGGCGTGGGAATCGGGTAGTATGGCCACAGACCGCACACCATGACAACAGCCGACCACACACACCCCCCACCCATCCACCCACCCAGCACCCTCACCCCCCTCCCCAACCCCACACACCCCACCCGCATGCACACCACCCCCCCACCCCCAATTGCCGATCCACCGGCGGCACAACGGGCCGGGCTCACCCAGTTGCGGGTGGACGCGTGTCTATCGCAGGCCATGGAGAATGATGACAACCCGCCTCCGATGAGCTCCTGGCTCTACATCGTTGGACTATGTCTGACCCATGGCCACAGTACCACCATCCACCCGGACCATCCCTGCATGCGGCTGTGACACTGCAGCGCACGGTCCCGTCCTCTGCCCGGGGGATGTTGATGGCGGCCCAGGGGGAAGGGGGCAGACTCACCTGGGGCTGAGGTAAGACCACCCCTCACACACACACTTGTGCTCAACGTACATGACACCCCCGCACACTTTGGACAGAGCACAAAGGCAGCTTCGGTAGGTGTAACATTGACTTTAATAACCAAAGGAGTTCATGCACGTGCCCTAGCCCCTAAAACTCATCTATGCCCTGCACCCGTGCCAACTTACTCAGTGTCTAATTGTTTGGCCTTACGGGCCCTTTGACTACGTCTACGTGGTTCCCCAGACGGTACAGCAGAACTGGAGGTGGACTCCTGTGATTCCTGCCCTCTGACACTGGATCCCTTTGGCGGCCGTTTCCTGGGGCGTCCTGGCCTAGATGGGCCAGGCTGCGGCCCGGGCGACTGGGATGGCGAGCTGCCAGCCTGTCCTGCCCGTTGCCCACCCGATGCACCTGGGACGGAAGGGGGGGAGTCCGAGGTGTCGCGGTGTACCGGGACCTCCCCTACAGAGGGAGCCGGGACGGACCACACCACCTCCTCCTCCCTCGGGGTGCCCGATGGCCCCCAGGCCTCTACATGGGTGGGGGATGCGAACGGACTGGCCATCCGACGCGCCCCCGACATCTGGCGCTGCCAGTCCTGGAGGCCCGTGCTGGTATCGACAGGGGTCTGCAGGTTTGCAGCCATGGAGCCCAGGGGGTTGTCGAACCCTGTCTGCGACAGTGCGACGCCAGCTCGCACATGGCCACTGGCGCCGATGCCCTCAGCGATGGCCTGCTGAGACTGGGCCATGGCCTGCAGAGACTGGGCCATGGCCTGCAGAGACTGGGCTATGGCCTGCTGAGACTGGGCCATGGCCTGCTGAGACTGGGCCATGGCCTGCTGAGACTGGGCTATGGCGTTGAGCGCCTCTGCCATCTGGCGCTGGCACTGGCTCATGGCCTCCTGTGAGAGGGCAGCCATTTCCTGGGCCACAGACGCCGCCTGCACGGAAGGCCCCAGGCCTCGCAAACCGTTCCCCATGTCTGACACCGTCGCACCCATTGCCTCCACCGCGGACGCCACCCGTGCGGTGTCAGCCTGGGTGGCACGCATGACCGGGACCACTCCCAGCTCCTGGACGCGGGTGGACTCCTCCACCTGCGACCGCAGCCGCCGCAAGCCACCCGTCACCCTATTCGCTCGTCTCCGTGTCGGTGGTTGCATCGGATCTATGTGTGGGTGTGGTAACTGCAGGAACCCGGGATCCATCTGGGCGGCAGATGTTCGCTTGGCCTGGGCTGCCCTCCGACCGCCCGGTCCCTCTGCTGCTCCTACCTCCACCTGCTGTACCGGGACGGCTGTGTTGTGCGCACCAGTGAGTGTACCAGACGCCTCATCACTAAAGTGCCCAACCGTGGTGAGTGTTTCTGCGATGGTGGAGGGTGTTGGTGACAGCAGTGGCGTTGTGTCATGCTCTTCGTCCCACTCTGAGTCCATGGCACTTTGGGGGTGGGGGTTCGTCTCCACACATCCACTCTGAGTCACTGTCCGGTATTTCGTCTTCCCGGGTAGGGGTGTCCTGGGTAGTGGTGTCCCGGGTAATGGTGTCCTGGGTAGTGGTGTCCCGGGTAGGGGTGTTCTGGGTAGTGGTGTCCCGGGTAGGGGTGTCCTGGATAGTGGTGTCCTGGGTAGTGGTGTCCTGGCTCGGATGTGACGGGGGCCTGTGGCTGCCCCCCTCATCGCTGGGTGGTCGCTCCCGCACGTGACGGGGGTGTCGTCTCCCTGTTGCTCCAGGTCTCTCCGTCTCCCGTGGTGTGCGAGGGGCATCCTGCGGGCGTCGCATGCTGGTTGCTCCAGGTCTCTCCGTCTCCCGTGGTGTGCGAGGGGCATCCTGCGGGCGTCGCATGCTGGAGGGTTCGGGTCTCTCCGTCTCCCGTGGTCTCCGAGGGGCATCCTGCGGGCGTCGCATGCTGGAGGGTTCGGGTCTCTCCGTCTCCCGTGGTCTCCGAGGGGCATCCTGCGGGCGTCGCATGCTGGAGGGTGCGGGTCTCTCCGTCTCCCGTGGTCTCCGAGGTGCATCCTGCGGGCGTCGCATGCTGGAGGGTGCGGGTCTCTCCGTCTCCCGTGGTCTCCGAGGGGCACCCTGCGGGCGTCGCATGCTGGAGGGTGCGGGTCTCTCCGTCTCCCGTGGTCTCCGAGGGGCATCCTGCGGGCGTCGCATGCTGGAGGGTGCGGGTCTCTCCGTCTCCCGTGGTCTCCGAGGGGCATCCTGTGGGCGTCGCATGCTGGAGGGTGCGGGTCTCTCCGTCTCCCGTGGTCTCCGAGGGGCATCCTGCGGGCGGTCTGCATCTGCGGGGATGGGTGCCTGGACGTTTGGTCCTGCGATACACAATGAAGCATGCATGGTTAGACATCAGGCAGTGATCAGGTGATACGGGGGAGGGGGATATAGGGGAGGGGGGATATGGGGACGGGCTGTTGGTGGCTCACTTGCTCGTGGGGCCCCGACCTCTGCATCAGCAACCTCCCGGTCCTCAGGTCCGCCAGCCAGTTCCAGGGCCCTTTCCTCGTGTACGGTCAGTGGCCTCTCATCAGCGGGCCCTCCTCCAGTCCTCACATGCTCCCTAGTGTTGTGTGCGCGCTTCTCCTGTGGGGGGGGGGGGTGGTGGCAGGGGTAAAAGGCAACAGTGTTAGGCAGGTATATGAATGCACGCCATCGGTTGAGCGTGCATTGCAGAGGTTAAGGTTAGGGCTGGATTCAGTTGGGGATATGGGGGATATGGGGGAGGGGGGATATGGGGGATATGGGGGAGGGGGGATATGGGGGAGGGGGGATATGGGGGAGGGGGGATATGGGGGATATGGGGGATATGGGGGAGGGGGGGATATGGGGGAGGGGGGATATGGGGGAGGGGGGATATGGGGGGGGATATGGGGGAGGGGGATATGGGGGAGGGGGGATATGGGGGAGGGGGGATATGGGGGATATGGGGGAGGGGGGATATGGGGGAGGGGGGATATGGGGGAGGTGGGATATGGGGGAGGGGGGGATATGGGGGATATGGGGGAGGGGGGATATGGGGGAGGGGGGATATGGGGGAGGGGGGATATGGGGGATATGGGGGAGGGGGGGATATGGGGGATATGGGGGAGGGGGGATATGGGGGAGGGGGGATATGGGGGAGGGGGGATATGGGGGAGGGGGGATATGGGGGAGGGGGGATATGGGGGAGGGGGATATGGGGGAGGGGGGGATATGGGGGATATGGGGAGGGGGGATATGGGGGAGGGGGGATATGGGGGAGGGGGGATATGGGGGAGGGGGTATTTGGGGGAGGGGGGATATGGGGGCGGGGGGATATGGGGATATGGGGGAGGGGGGATATGGGAGAGGGGGGATATGGGGGAGGGGGGATATGGGGGAGGGGGGATATGGGGAGGGGGGATATGGGGGAGGGGGGATATGGGGGAGGGGGGATATGGGGGATATGGGGAGGGGGGGATATGGGGGATATGGGGGAGGGGGGGTTATGGGGGAGGGGGATATGGGGGATATGGGGGAGGGGGGATATGGGGGAGGGGGGAATATGGGGGATATGGGGGAGGGGGGGATATGGGGGATATGGGGGAGGGGGGATATGGGGGAGGGGGGATATGGGGGAGGGGGGATATGGGGGAGGGGGAATATGGGGGATATGGGGGAGGGGGGATATGGGGGATATGGGGGATATGGGGGAGGGGGGATATGGGGGATATGGGGGAGGGGGGGATATGGGGGAGGGGGGATATGGGGGAGGGGGGGATATGGGGGAGGGGGGATATGGGGGATATGGGGAGGCTCACCCTGCCTGCTCGTTCACCTTCTTGTGGCACTGGGTGCCTGTCCGTGGTGTTAGGGCCACAGCGGTGACGGCCTCTGCCACCTCCCTCCACAGACGCCGGCTGTGGCATTGGGCAACTCTGCGGCCGTGCCCGGGATACAGGGCGTCCCTCCTCTGCTCCACCGCGTCCAGGAGCGCCTCCACATCGCGTGACTCGAACCTCAGGGCTGAGCGACGGCCAACCATCAAGTCGGGTGTTGCGGTCGGCTGTTCCTGTCGGGTGGGGGGGAGCTGCGCGGCCTTATGAGCCGTCACGCCGTGCAGCGCGTATGACGCTGCACGGCGTGAACCACTGTGCAAGCGCTGATCCCGTTACGTCGCTGCTAGCCCATTTCGGGCCGCAGACTATCGGCCCATTTTTATGACGTGACGCAAGTGGGATTTGCGCCGTTTTTTGCGCCGATCGGCGGACTTTCCGCCGATAATGGAGAATTTCGCCCCCTGTCAGTGAACACAGCAAACTATTATTGTCAACAGTAAGATGCGTTATCTCCATGGAGAAGTCTATAAAATTGTTCCCGGTTCAGTACTGGTGAGCGATTTGACCTTTGCCTGTGCTATGCCTCTGCAACGGAAAATTGGACAGGTTAGGTTTTATAATAAGTGTCCCACCTGGCATTGCGTGTTTTACAATTGTGGCCGATTGACCACCAGCCTGATACAGAATGTAGAAGATTGTAGTTTAGTCGGGCAGCATGGTTGGCGCAGGCTTGGAGGGCCGAAGGGCCGGTTCCTGTGCTGTACTTTTCTTTGTTTTGTTGTTCTAAACAGCTTGAGCCGCCAGGCCTGATGGGAATTTGGACAGGCCAAGCAAAGACAGACACTGGTCAGGGGCGAACAAGGGAAAGTCTGGACTTGTCCTTGAAGCTGGGACCGGAGATGCTTGTCCTTGACCAAATAAAGGTGGTGGCCTGACTCACAGGCACCCCGGTTCCAGTATCGGCCAGGCTCAACACCTTATTTGGAAAGGGCTACGTGCCCTTCGTACACCTGGGAATGAACCTCAAGGGGGCTCCTGGAATTTTCCATATATGGAATTGGCATTTCCATTGGGTGCTCTGGACTGGCGTCGGGATGGCGTCGCGCGATTCGTGCCCGGCCCGGCGATTCTCCAGCCCGCCATGGGCTGAGAGAATCCCGCCCAAAATCTTTTATTAAACACTCAGAAAGGTGATGTAGCTCTGGAACTAATTAGAAAGTTAAATATTGCTTGGGTGGCACAGCTGCACAGTGGTTAGCACTGTTGTTTCACAGCTCCAGGGTCCCAGTTTCGATTCACCGCTGGGTCACTGTCTGTGCGGAGTCTGCACGTTCTCCCCGTGTCCGCGTGGGTTTCCTCCGGGTGCTCCGGTTTCCTCCCACAAGTCCCGAAAGACGTGCTTGTTAGGTGAATTGGACATTCTGAATTATCCCTCTGTGACACGAACAGGCGCCGGAATGTGGCGACTAGGGGCTTTTCACAGTAACTTCATTGCAGTGCTAATGTAATCCTACTTGTGACAATAAAGGTTATTATTATTATGTTCAATATTCAGTACGTTGCCACTATCAAGCTTCCCTTTACTACTTTAGGCAAGGGATTTATTTCCCTAAAGCTGCTGACACATACATACCAATATATTCGCTCCTGATGTCGCCCAGTGTCAAACTGAGTGCTAATGATAGCAACCAACCTGGGTTCATATAGGGTGCAGGGCAAGACTAAAGTGTATTGCTCCTTTGGTCCTTTGGTAAATATTGGTCCTTTAGAGGATGAGAAGGGAGATTTAATAATGGGAGATGAGGACATGGCTGAGGAACTGAACAGGTTTTTTGGGTTGGTCTTCACAGTGGAAGACACAAATAACATGCCAGTGACTGATAGAAATGAGGCTATGACAGGTGAGGACCTTGAGAGGATTATTATCACTAAGGAGGTAGTGATGGGCAAGCTAATGGGGCTAAAGGTAGACAAGTCTCCTGGCCCTGATGGAATGCATCCCAGAGAGCTAAAAGAGATGGCTAGGGAAATTGCAAATGCAACTGGTGATAATTTACCAACATTCACTAGGCTCTGGGGTGGTCCCGGCGGATTGGAAATTAGCAAACGTGACACCATTGTTTGAAGAAGGAGGTAGGCAGAAAGCGGGCAATTATAGGCCAGTGAGCTTAACTTTGGTAGTAGGGAAGATGCTGGAATCTATCATCAAGGAAGAAATAGCGAGGCATCTGGATAGAAATTGTCCCATTGGGCAGATGCAGCATGGGTTCATAAAGGGTAGGTCGTGCCTAACTAATTTAGTGGAATTATTTGAGGACATTACCAGTGTGGAAGACAACGGGGAGCCAATGGATGTGATATATCTGGATTTCCAGAAAGCCTTTGGCAAGGTGCCACACAAAAGGTTACTGCATAAGATAAAGATGCATGGCATTAAGGGTAAAGTAGTAGCATGGATAGAGGATTGGTTAATTAATAGAAAACAAAGAGTGGGGATTAATGGGTGTTTCTCTGGTTGGCAATCAGTAGCTAGTGGTGTCCCTCAGGGATCAGTGTTGGGCCCACAATTGTTCACAATTTACATAGATGATTTGGAGTTGGGGACCAAGGGCAATGTGTCCAAGTTTGCAGACGACACTAAGATGAGTGGTAAAGCAAAAAGTGCAGAGGATACTGGAAGTCTGCAGAGGGATTTGGATAGGCTAAGTGAATGGGCTAGGGTCTGGCAGATGGAATACAATGTTGACAAATGTGAGGTTATCCATTTTGGTAGGAATAACAGCAAAAGGGATTATTATTTAAATGATAAAATATTAAAACATCCTGCTGTGCAGAGAGACCTGGGTGTGCTAGTGCATGTGTCGCAAAACATTGGTTTACAGGTGCAACAGGTGATTAAGAATGCAAATGCAATGTTGTCCTTCATTGCTCAAGGGATGGAGTTTAAGACTAGGGAGGTTATGCTGCAATTGTATAAGGTGTTAGTGAGGCCACACCTGGAGTATTGTGTTCAGTTTTGGTCTCCTTACCTGAGAAAGGACGTACTGGCACTGGAGCGTGTGCAGAGGAGATTCACTAGGTTAATCCCAGAGCTGAAGGGGTTGGATTACGAGGAGAGGTAGAGTAGACTGGGACTGTACTCGTTAGAATTTAGAAGGATGCGGGAGGATCTTATAGAAACATATAAAATTATGAAGGGAATAGATAGGATAGATGCGGACAGATTGTTTCCACTGGCGGGTGAAAGCAGAACTAGGGGGCATAGCCTCAAAATAAGGGGAAGTAGATTTAGAACTGAGTTTAGGAGGAACTTCTTCACCCAAAGGGTTGTGAATCTATGGAATTCCTTGCCCAGTGAAGCAGTTGAGGCTCCTTCATTAAATGTTTTAAAGATAAAGATAGATAGTTTTTTGAAGAATAAAGGGATTGAGGGTTATGGTGTTCGGGCCGGAAAGCGGAGCTGAGTCCACAAAAGATCAGCCATGATCTCATTGAATGGTGGAGCAGGCTCGAGGGGCCAGATGGCCGACTCCTGCTCCTAGTTCTTATGTATGTAGGAGTTTGGGAGGGGGGGGTGGGGGGAGTGACGGTGTTGATGCTGGAGAAGGGGGTGGGGAGAGAGGTTAAAATTAGTCACAGAGCTGTAAACAGAGATTTAAACTGTTGGATACAAACAGCAGATAATCGAGCTGGACTGCTGGAGGCACAGGGGAACGAGGAACACGAGATGCAGAGGTGAGGGGCTACATACAATTACAGGAGGGGAGAGTGAGGCATAGAAAGTTGCTGAGAGGTTGAAAGATTAACAGAAAAGTTTTGTAGAAAGTGTTAAAATGGCAGCCATTCTACAAATCAAGTTGAATCCATGTCCTCTCGTAGCCATATTTGGGGTGTCGGACTTGTCCAAGCTGCAGATAGTGACGGGGGCTGATCTTCCCGCTTTCACCTCAGTAATAGCTCTTAGGCTAATAAGGTGGAGATCACGGGCGAAATTCTCCCCCAACGGCGCAATGTCCGCCGACTGGCGCCAAAAACGGCGCCAATCAGACGGGCATTGCGCCGGCCCAAAGGTGCGGAATGCTCCGCATCTTTGGGGGCCGCGCCCCAACATTGAGGGGCTAGGCCGGCGCCGGACGGATTTCCGCCCCGCCAGCTGGCGGAAATGGCGTTTGTTGCCCCGCCAGCTGGCGGAAATGGCGTTTGTTGCCCCGCCAGCTGGCGCGGAAATGCGGCGCATGCGCGGGAGCGTCAGCGGCCGCCGACAGTTTCCCGCACATGCGCAGTGGGGAGAGTCTCTTCCGCCTCCGCCATGGTGGAGGCCGTGGCAGAGGCGGAAGGGAAAGAGTGCCCCCACGGCACAGGCCCGCCCACGTTCGGTGGGCCCCGATCGCGGGCCAGGCCACCGTGGGGGCACCCCCACGGGGTCAGATCGCCCCGCGCCCCCCCCAGGACCCCGGAGCCCGCCCACGCCGCGTGGTCCCGCCGGTAAATACCAGGTTTGATTTACGCCGGCGGACAGGCAATATCTGGGCGGGACTTCGGCCCATCCAGGCCGGAGAATTGAGCGGGGGGGGTCCCGCCAACCGGCGCGGCCCGATTCCCGCCCCCGCCCAATCTCCGGTACCGGAGACTTCGGCGAGGGCGGGGGCGGGATTCACGGCGACCAACGGCCAATCTCCGACCCGGCGGGGGGTCGGAGAATGACGCCCCACCTTCTTCATCCAGTGCCTCAACATGGCTTGGAGATCTTATCGAATTTTTATTGCTTGAAAAAGTTATGTACACCTTGAAAGGCTCAATTGATGGATTCTACCGGAGATGGCGACCGTTCATTTAGTACTTTAAAGAGTTGATCACCATTAGCTGTTAAAGGAATGGGGGGAAGGGGAAAGGGAATGGGGTCGTGGGGTGTTGTCGTTATTAGTTGGAAATAATTTGTTGTTTTTATTGTTATTGTTTGTGTTTACGTATAATTTTTAAAAACTGAATAAAAAAATATTTTTATAAAAGTGTTGAAATGCAATTGAAGATTTGAATGAGAATGAGTGAATTGTGATCTAAAATTCAACAGAAAGAATTCTCAATTATATAACACCATTCATGCTCACAGCTCATCCCAAAGGCCTTTGCAGGAAAATCTCGCCTGTATTGCAAAAGATGCAACAGGAAATCTGCACACAGCAAAATCCCATAATTAGCAACAAAACCCAATAGTCTGATTTTGTGTGTTGATTGATGGATAAATATTGGCCAGGACACTGTGGAGAAGTCCCCTGCGTTTCTTCAAAATATCCACCTGAGAAGTAAAACTAGGCCTTGGTTTAACATCTCACCCAACAGTGCAGCACTCTCTCAGTGAGGTGATAGTGGGACTTGAACTCGTAGGGCTGGATTCTCCGCCCCGCCCCGCCACATTTCTGCCCCGACCCGCCGGCGGGAGTCTCCGTTATGCTGGCCGGTCAATGGGGTTTCCCATTGTGGGGCAGCCCCGCGCTGTCGGGAAACCCCCGGGCGACGGCAAAACGGAGAATTCCGCCGGCGCAGAATCCTGCCCGTAATCTTCTGACTTAGAGATAGATGGAATTCCTACAGCTCTCAAGAATTTGAACACCATTCAGGGCAAAGCTTGATCAGCACCCCATCCATCACCTTAAACATTAACTCCATCCACCACCGACACACAGTGGCGGCAGTGTGCATACCCTACAAAAGATGCACTGCAGCAACTCACCATCGCCTCTTTGACAGCTGTACGGGTCCTTTCTGTTTATTCCATTATTTCCACTTTCTTATATTTTATTGTTCTTATTTTGATCCATGGATGATTAATGGACATGCCTCTTTAAGACAAGCAGCCTTTAGCTGTAATTCAAGCAGAAGAATCCACAGGTTATGGGAGAGTTAGATAGTCAACATCATTTCCTAAAGGTAGGGGAGTCTAAAACTAGAGGGCATAGGTTTAAGGTAAGAGGGGCAATTTTTTCACACAGAGGGTGGTGAGTGTCTGGAACGAGCTGCTAGAGGCAGTAGGAGAGGGGTGTACAATTTTGTCTTTTAAAAAGATTTAGACAATTACATGGGAAAGCTGGGTATAGAGGTATATGGGCAAAATGCTGGCAATTGGAACTAGCTTAGTGGTAAAAACTGGGACGGCATGGACAAGTTGGGCTGAAGGACCTGTTTTCATGCCGTAAACCTCTAGGACTTTAGGACTCTAGAGGGCTGTATTTCTGAAATTACAGACGCCTAAATGCAAACCACAAACTGAAAGTAAAGTTTAAAGAGAAGTGGGGGCCGGGATTCTTCGAAATCCCGGCCAAGTGTTGACTCTGGCGTAAACACCGGAGTGGTGTACGGCGGCATCAACGGGCCTCCTGGCCCAGCGACTCAGCGGTCTTCAGGGGCCGAGCCCTTACCTTGAGGGGCTAGGCCGGCGGCGGACTGATTTCCGCCCTGCCAGCCGGCGGGAAAGGCCTTTGGTGCCCCGCCAGCCGGCGCGGAAATGACTTTGCCGGGCGGCGCATGCGCGGGAGCGCCAGCGGCCGCTCACGGCATCCCCGCGCATGCGCAGTGGAGGGGGTCTCTTCCGCCTCCGCCATAGTGGAGACCGTGGCGAAGGCGGAAGGAAAAGAGTGCCCCCACGGCACAGGCCCGCCAGCGGATCGGTGGGCCCCGATCGCGGGCCAGGCCACCGTGGGGGCACCCCCCGGGGCCGGATCGCCCCCCCCCCAGGACCCCGGAGACCGCCCGCGCCGCCGTGTCCCGCCATTCCAAAGGTTGTTCAATCCACGCCAGCTGGCGTGGGTTGACAGCGGCGGGACTTCGGCCCATCGCGGACCGGAGAATCGCCGGGGGATTCCCGCCGACCGGCGCGGCACGTTTCCCGCCCCCGCCGAATCACCGGTGGCGGAGAATTCGCGACACGGCGGGGGCGGGATTCATGCCGGCCCCCGGCGATTCTCCGACCCGGTGGGGGGTCGGAGAATCGCGCCCCAGGTTTGTGGTGATCTAACAGGATTGCTCTGGAAACTGCTAAAGGGTTTTCTTCAGGTCGACAGCTTAGCTCTGGTTTATTAAAAAGATCTTTGAAAAGACAAGTGAGTCGAATTGGTACGTGAATTCGAAATAGAAGTACCAGCCAGAGTCAGGAAAGTGAAGTGATTGCTCAACACCAGGGAGTGTGGCATCAAAGACATTTTCTGGTGGGGTGATTGAGCTGGAGAGAATGCGTTTGCAGTTCGAGCATGAAAGGGAATTAAAAAGAATGGAAAAGAAATGGAGGTGAAGCAGAAAGAAATGGATCTGAGGCAAAAAATAAGGGAAAAGTAATGGAGAAATAGCATAAAGTAAAGGGAAAAGTAAAACAAATTGAGATGGAAATGAGGAGGTTGGAATTAGAGAGAGGAAAAAGTGAGCGAGAGAAAGTTCGAGCTTAAGACACTGAAAATTAAAGTTTAATCTCAGAACTGAACCCAGTGGCGATATGTTTAAACTTATGCAGGCCCTCCCACAATTTGAAGGGAAGGAAGTTTTTTTCGGGCTTTTGGGAAAATAGGAACCCGAATGGATTGGCCAAGAGAAAGGAGGACATTACCCATGCAGAGTAAATTGACGGGGCGGGAGGTTTATGTTTCCGTCGGAGCAGGAGTCTAAGAACTATGACGCGGTAAAAATGGCTATGCTGGTTCCTGTACCATAAGAGTAAAAGTTTTGGTATTTAAGGTGCCAGCCGGGACAGACATAATGCCAAAATCAAATGGGTTAAGCAGAACAATTTTGATAGATGGTATGAGCATTGGGAGTTGCAACTACCGAGGAGACTCTGAGAGAAGTCATTCTCTTAGAGGAATTTAAGAATTCCCCACCTTCTATAATAAGACCCCATGCTGAAGAGCAGACAGCCGACTGTTAAACTGAGCCAATACATAAATTTAAAGCTTTGTTCTGTCACCCGCACAATTTTGAAAAGGATAGGAAGTGGGAGAGTGAAAAGAAGGCAGGTAACCAAGGTAACGAATGGATAACTGGGAATGCGCCGAGATCTCATCCTCAGACCTAGAAGGAAGGTACTGAAGGTGGAGGTGAGACTTGAAAGTCCAGGTGTTACCATTGTATCAAGGTGGGACTCGTTCGTTCAGCAGGTTGCAAGTTGCAAAGAAAGCCCATGGGACTGGTGGGGGTTCAAAGGACGATTCCAAAAATGTGGAGAACACTACAGGGCAGACTGTAGCTTCAACTGGATTTAGGAGACCTGAGGTAAACACCGCTGTGAGAGCAGGTGTAATGAATGAGGAAGAGGATAGATATGCAGGGTTTTTGCCTCAGGGGAAGCTCACCCCAGTTTCAGCAATGATGTAGCCAAACCCATAACTACCTTAAGGGATACTGTGGCTACTCAAACTCTCGTACTGGAGAAGGACTTTGCACTCCAGAGGGCTCAATGAAAGCTAAGGTATTTGTGAATGGGATAGGTGGAGATTATAGCCCAGGTACATTATATAAAGTATAATTGGAGCGTGATTTAGTGTCCGGTCCAGTAGTTGGTGGAGTGGTTAAGAAATTCCCAGTGGACGGAGTAGATTTACGTTTGGTGAATGATTTAGCAGGAGTGACGGTTGCAGCTTCTCCTATGATTACAGAGAGTCCGAGGGAAGTACTGCAGAAAGCACATGAGGTACCAATGGTAGGGCATGTGGGAATTAGGAAAACCCATTGGGCACTAAATGTCTGAAAGAAAGAAATGTTGAAAGATGTTGGTCATATTTCAAATGACGATGATAGTGAATTTGATTCTGCTGCTACTGATAAAATTATCTCTACGAGCATGATTCCTCACACAAACCTGCCACAGATAAAATCTAGTAGAGAACCAGATTCTGAGAATTCTAAGACCAAAGATTACCATAAGAAAGGGGAGTCCGAATCCTAGGCAACAACAGCGCTGGCGAGTCAGATGAGAGTTTCTCAATTTGATTATGAAATAAGAGCACGGAGAGAGAAGCGAGACCTCATTAAAGGACAAAGAGAGAGGTGAGATTTCATTAAAGAGCACGGAAGGAGAGGTGAGATTTTGTTAAAGAGCACAGAGAGAGGTGAGATTTCATTAAAGAGCACGGAGAGAGGCGAGATTTCATTAAAGAGCACGGAGAGAGGCGAGATTTCATTAAAGAGCACGGAGAGAGAGGTGAGATTTCATTAAAGAGCACAGAGAGAGGCGAGATTTCATTAAAGAGCACGGAGAGAGAGGCGAGATTTTGTTAAAGAGCACGGAGAGAGAGGCGAGATTTTGTTAAAGAGCACGGAGAGAGAGGCAAGATTTTGTTAAAGAGCACAGAGAGAGGTGAGATTTAAATTAAAAAACAAATTGAAATCTAATTAAATAAAATAGAGATGCAGGGTCGGGTGAAGTGTTGTTCCTGCGTGATGTGGGAGCTGGTGGGCACAATTGCGATTCCTCGTGACCACATCTTTAGTAAGTGTTGGTTGCTTGTGGGACTCCAGCTCAGAGTTGATTCTGAGGTTCAGATGCTGTGACACATCAGAGAGGGGAGAATTACCTGAATGCTGTGTTTCAGGAGATAGTCACACCCTTGAGGCTAACTACCTTGAATCTGGCCAGTGATCAGGGACAGGAGGGTGTGGCTGTGAGTGAGGCAGGAAGCGGGATCCAGGGGTTAGGGTTGCAGAAGTCTCAGCCCTTGTCCTTGTCCAACAGGTTTGAGATTCTTGCTCCCTGTGTGGACAGGAATGGGGACTGGAGGGAGGATGAACAAACTGACCACAGCACCGTGGTACAGGGAGCCGATCAAGTGGGGGGAGAAAAGAGAAATGTAGTCGTAATTGGGGATAGTATAGTTCGGGGCATTGACACATTTCTCTGTGACCAGGATCGAGAATCCCGAAGGTTGCATTGCCTGTCTGATGCCAGGATTCGGGATCCCTCATGTGGGCTGCAGAGGAATGTGGAGTGAGAGGGGCGCGATCCAGTTATCGTGGTCCACGTAGGTACCAGGTAGAACAGGAACAGAGATTCTGCTAAGGGAATATGAGCAGCTAGGGGCTAAATTAAAAATCAGAACAAAAAGGAATAAGCTCTGGATTAGTACCTGAGCCACGAGCTAATTGGCACAGGGTCAATAGGATTAGGGAGGTAGATGCTCAAAGGTTGGTGTGGGAGGAATGGGTTTGAATTCATGGGACATTGGTACCAGCACTGGGGAAGGAGGGAGCTGTTCCGAATGGGATAGTCTTCACCTAAACCATGCTGGGACCAGAGTTCTGGCAAATCATACAACTAGGGCTTCAGATAGGGCTGCAAACTGAATAGAGGGGGAGGGTTCAGTTGCCGGGAAGATTAGAAAATTAAAACTAAAGGAGGAGGTTGGAGTGCAGGATTGCGATGTGGATGGTTACCAGAAAATAAAGATGAGGGACAGAATGGGTGAACGTCTGTGTGGGTAGAGTTGAGGAACCACAAAGGCAAAAAAACCATAATGGGAGTTATGTACAGGCCTCCTAACAGTGGTCAGGACCAGGGGCCAAAATGCACCACAAAATAGAAAGTGCATGTCAGAAAGGCAAGGTCACAGTGATCATGGGGGACTTCAATATGCAGGTGGACTGGGTAAATAATGCTCCCAGTGGACCCAAGGAAAGGGAATTCATTGAATGTTTACAGGAGGGCTATTTGGAACAGCTTGTGATGGAGCCCACGAGGGAACAGGCCATTCTGAACTTAGTGTTATGTAATGAGCCAGACTTGATAAAAGATCTTAAAGTAAGGGAACACTTGGGAGGCAGTGATCATAATATGGTAGAATTCAGTCTGCAATTTGAAAGAAAGAAGGTAGAATCAGATGTAAAGGTGTTCCAGTTAAATAAAGGTAAATACAGGGGCATGAGGGAGAAACTGACAAAAATCGACTGGGAGCAGAGCCGAGTGGGAAACACAGTAGAACAGCAATGGCAGGAGTTTCTGGGAGTAATTCAGGACACAGTACAGAGGTTCATCCCAAAGAAAAGAAAGGTTATCAGAGGGGGGATTAGGCAGCCATGGCTGACAAAGGAAGTTAGGGAATGCATCAAAGCAAAAGAGAAAGCCTATAATGTGGCAAAGAGTAGTGGGAAGTCAGAAGATTGGGAAGGCTACAAAAACAAACAGAGGATAACAAAGAGAGAAATAAGGAAGGAGAGGATCAAATATGAAGGTAGGCTAGCCAGTAACGTTAGGAATGATAGTAAAAGTTTCTTTAAATACATTAAAAACAAATGGGAGGCAAAAGTAGACATTTCCGCTCCAAAATGACGCTGGTAATCTAGTGATGGGAGACAAGGAAATAGCTGAGGAACTAAATAAGTACTTTGCGTCAGTCTTCACAGTAGAAGACATGAGTAATATCCCAACAATTCAGGAGAGTCAGGGGGCAGAGTTGAATATGGTAGCCATCACAAAGGAGAAAGTGCTAGAGAAACTAAGAGATCTAAAAATTGATAAATCTCCGGGCCCAGATGAGCTACATCCTAGAGTTCTAAAGGAGATAGCTGAAGAAATAGTGGAGGCGTTAGTTATGATCTTTCAAAAGTCACTGGAGTCAGGGAAAGTCGCAGAGGATTGGAAAATCACTGTTGTAACCCCCCTGTTCAAGAAGGGAACAAGAAAAAAGATGGAAAATTATAGGCCAATTAGCCTAACCTCAGTTGTTGGCAAGATTCTAGAATCCATCGTTAAACATAGAACATAGAAAAATACAGCACAGAACAGGCCCTTCGGCCCACGATGTTGTGCCGAACCTTTGTCCTAGATTAATCATAGATTATCATTGAATTTACAGTGCAGAAGGAGGCCATTCGGCCCATTGAGTCTGCACCGGCTCTTGGAAAGAGCACCCTACCCATAGTCAACACCTCCACCCAACACTAAGGGCAATTTTGGACACTAAGGGCAATTTATCATGGCCAATCCACCTAACCTGCACATCTTTGGACTGTGGGAGGGATGAGATTTCTAAATTCTTGGAAGTGCATGGTCGGATTAGGACAAGTCAGCATGGATTTAGTAAGGGGAGGTCGTGCCTGCAAACCTGTTAGAGTTCTTTGAAGAGATAACAAATAGGTTAGACCAAGGAGAGCCAATGGATGTTATCTATCTTGACTTCCAAAAGGCCTTCGATAAGGTGCCTCACGGGAGACTGCTGAGTAAAATAAGGGCCCATGGTATTCGAGGCAAGGTACTAACATGGATTGACGATTGGCTGTCAGGCAGAAGGCAGAGAGTTGGGATAAAAGGTTATTTTTCAGAATGGCAACCGGTGACGAGTGGTGTCCCGCAGGGTTCAGTGTTGGGGCCACAGCTGTTCTCTTTATATATTAACGATCTAGATGACGGAACTGGGGGCATTCTGGCTAAGTTTGCCGATGATACAAAGATAGGTGGAGGGGCAGGTAGTATGGAGGAGGTGGGGAGGCTGCAGAAAGATTTAGACAGTTTAGGAGAGTGGTCCAAGGAATGGCTGATGAAATTCAATGTGGGCAAGTGTGAGGTCTTGCACTTTGGAAAAAAGAATAAAGGCATGGACTATTTTCTAAACGGGGACAAAATTCATAATGCTGAAGTGCAAAGGGACTTGGGAGTCCTAGTCCAGGATTCTCTAAAGATAAACTTGCAGGTTGAGTCCGTAATTAAGAAAGCAAATGCAATGTTGTCATTTATCTCAAGAGGCTTGGAATATCAAAGCAGGGATGTACTTCTGAAGCTTTATAAAGCACTAGTTAGGCCCCATTTAGAATACTGTGAGGAATTTTGGGCCCCACACCTCAGGAAGGACATACTGGCACTGGAGCGGGTCCAGCGGAGATTCACACGGATGATCCCAGGAATGGTAGGCCTAACATACGATGAACGTCTGAGGATCCTGGGATTATATTCATTGGAGTTTAGGAGGTTGAGGGGAGATCTAATAGAAACTTACAAGATAATGAATGGCTTAGATAGGGTGGACGTAGGGAAGTTGTTTCCATTAGCAGGGGAGACTAGGGGGACCGGGGGCACAGCCTTAGAATAAAAGGGAGTCACTTTAGAACAGAGATGAGGAGAAATTTCTTCAGCCAGAGAGTGGTGGGTCTGTGGAATTCATTGCCATAGAGGGCGGTGGAGGCCGGGACGTTGAGTGTATTCAAGACAGAAGTTGATAAATTCTTGATTTCTCGAGGAATTAAGGGCTATGGAGAGAGAGCGGGTAAATGGAGTTGAAATCAGCCATGATTGAATGGTGGAGTGGACTCGATGGGCCGAATGGCCTTACTTCCGCTCCTATGTCTTATGGTCTTTATGCAACAAAGAATTATAAAAGAGTAGGGGAAATTTGACAACAGAACAAATTTTAAAACGTTGTCTCTAAATGCACAAAGCATTCGGAACAAAATTAATGAGTTAACGGTGCAAATAGAGACAAAAGGCTATGGTTTGGGGGCAATTACTGAGACATGGGGTTGGGTTCTCCGTTCTGGAGGCGAAGTCCCCAAGCTACTGTGAAAACGGCATTTCACGATGGAAAAATCGTTGTGAAACAGCCACCGATTCTCCGTTCCGCGGGGTGTGGGGAGGGGGAGGCGGTGGCTTGCAGCCAGGCAGTGTCGAGCTCCCAGCTCTAGCTGCCGATACGGCCTGGAGAATTGGCGGGACCGTGGCTGCGCATGGCGGCGGCCTTCAGCGGCCGGGCGGTGCTTCATGGCGGATGCCGCTCGTGGACCCAGCCCGCAAATAGTTCCCCCCTTTGGCTGGCATGCGCGCCCTGGACCACCCCACCACAGTACCACTGTGCCCCCAGCCCCCGAATATGTCCACCCCTGCCCGCGGATCGTCCCTCCCCCGACTGTGGCGACGCTGTACTGGGCCCGCAGCCTCATGGGCTAGTTCCCGACGGGGAGACCACACGTGTCCCTCGACGTCGGGAACTCGGCCAGTTGGGTGCGGAACATCAGGGGCCGGTCCTCAGCCAACGTACGGAGGTCGTGGGCACACAGTGTTTTCAGAGGGTGGAGCATGGTGAAAGCGGCGCCGCCCCTGATTTCAGCATCATCGGGGATTCTCCGCCCTGTAGCTGAACGCGATTTTGGTGTCGGGAGTCTGAGAATCCAGCTCATGGTTACAAGGAGACCAGGGGCGTCATTCTCCGACCCCCCGCAGAGTCGGAGAATGGCCGTTGGCCGCCGTGAATCCCGCCCCCGCCCCCGCCGAAGTCTCCGGTACCGGAGATTGGGCGGGGGCAGGAATCGGGCCGCGCCAGTTTGCGGGACCCCCCGCTCAATTCTCCGGCCCGGATGGGCCGAAGTCCCGCCCAGAAATTGCCTGTCCCGCCGGCGTAAATTAAACCTGGTATTTACCGGCGGGACCAGGCGGCGTAGGCGGGCTCCGGGGTCCTGGGGGGGGGCGCGGGGCGATCTGACCCCGGGGGGGTGCCCCCACGGTGGCCTGGCCCGCAATCGGGGCCCACCGATCCGCGGGCGGGCCTGTGCCATGGGGGCACTCTTTCCCTTCCGCCTCCGCCACGGCCTCCACCATGGCGGAGGTGGAAGAGACTCCCTCCACTGTACATGCGCGGGAAACTGTCAGCGGCCGCTGACGCTCCCGCGCATGCGCCGCCCTGATATGTCATTTCCGCGCCAGCTGGCGGGGCGGAAATCCCTCCGGCGTCGGCCTAGCCCCTCAATGTTGGGGCTCGGCCCCCAAAGATGCGGAGCATTCTGCACCTTTGGGGCGGTGCGATGCCCGTCTGATTGGCGCCAGTCGGCGGACATCGTGCCGTTTCCGGAGAATTTCGCCCCTTATATTGTGGAATCAACCCGGGAGCAGGCTACTCTGGATTTGGTATGGTGTAATGAGGAGGGATTAATTGAAGACTTTCTAGATAAGGATCCTCTTGAGAATAGTGACCATTGTATGATAGAATTCAAAATTCAGTTTGAGGGCTAGAAAGTGGAGTCCCACACTAACATCTTGTGGGGTACCACAGGGTTCTGTCCTTGGGCCCCAGCTATTTGCAATCTATATTAACGACTTGGATACAGGGATAGAAGGTTCAATAGCCAAGCTTGCAGATGACACTAAAATAGGTGGGACAGTAAGTTGCAATGAGGAAATAAGAACCTTACAAATAGATATGGATAGGTCAGGTGTGTGGGCCAAAATGTGGCAGATGGAGTTTAACGTGGATATGTGTGAGGTTATCCATTTTGGTCGAAAACATGGAAAAGCAACTTCTTATCTCAATGGGGAGAGACTTCGGGGTGCTCCGATGCAGAGGGACCTGGGTGTCCTCGCGCATGAGTCACAGAAAACGAGCATTGCAGGTGCAGCAGATAATAAGGAAAGCAAATGGAATGTTAGCATTTATAGCAAAAGGAATTGAGTATAAAGATAAGGAAGTGTTGTTGCAACTACACAAGGTATTAGTAAGACCGCACATGGAGTATTGTGCACAGTTTTGGTCCCCTTATTTGAGGAAAGATGTAGTGGCATTGGAGGCAGTTCAGAGAAGGTTCACTAGATTCATTCCAGAGATGAGGGGCGTCATTCTCCGACCCCCCACCGGGTCGGAGAATGGCCGTTGGCCGCTGTGAATCCCGCCCCCGCCGAAGTCTCCGGTACCGGAGATTGGGTGGGGGCGGGAATCGGGCCGCGCCGGTTGGCGGGACCCCCCGCTTAATTCTCCGGCCCGGATGGGCCGAAATCCCACCCAGAAAAGCTGGTATTTACCGGCGGGACCAGGCGGCGTGGGCGGGCTCCGGGGTCCTGGGGGGGCGCGGGGCGATCTGACCCCGGGGGGTGCCCCCACGGTGGCCTGGCCCGCGATCGGGGCCCACCAATCCGCGGGCGGGCGTGTGCCATGGGGGCACTCTTTCCCTTCCGCCTCCGCCACGGCCTCCACCATGGCGGAGGCGGAAGAGACTCTCCCCACTGCGCATGCGCGGGAAACTTTCAGCGGCCGCTGACTCTCCCGCGCATGCGCCGCATTTCCACGCCAGCTGGCGGGGCACCAAACGCCATTTCCGCCAGCTGGCGGGGCGGAAATCTCTCCGGTGCCGGCCTAGCCCCTCAATGTTGGGGCTCGGCCCCCAAAGGTGCAGAGCATTCCGCACCTTTGGTCCGGCGCCATGCCCATCTGATTGGCGCCGTTTTTGGCGCCAGTCGACGGACATCGCGCCGTTGGGGGAGAATTTCACCCCACAGGTGGGATTCTCTCAGCCCGGGGCCGGACCGGAAAATCACCGTGACCAGCACGAATCGCGCCACGCCGCCCCAATGCCGGGATGCGGTCCTCCGCAGGGCGGAGATTCGCCGCCATTGGTGCCAGCGCGGTCGCCACGGCGCTGGTCAGGGGACGCTCTACGGGACACCCCCCCCCTTGGCGATTCTTGGCCCGCGAGTCCCGCCGGCGCCGTTCCAACCTGCTCTTAGCTGGCGGGACCTCGGCATGGAAAGGTCAGGGGGCAGCCTGAGGAGGGTGAGGGGGGATCCGACCTCGGGGGAGGCCTCTGTTGTGGCCTGGCCCGCGATCGGGACCCACCGATCAGCGGCTAGCCTATCGGGCTGGGGGCCTCCTTTCTTCCACGCTGGCCCCTTTCGTCCTACACCATGTTGCGTCGGGGCCGGCGCGGAGAAGGGAGCCACTGCGCATGCACGTGTTGGCGCCGGTACCACTGTGCATGCACGTGTTGGCGCTGGTACCACTGCGCATGCATGTATTGGCGCCGGTACCACTGCGCATGCACGTGTTGGCGCCGGTACCACTGTGCATGCATGTGTTGGCGCCGGTACCACTGTGCATGCGCATGTTGGCACCGGTACCACTGCGCATGCATGTGTTGGCGCCGGTACCACTGTGCATGCACGTGTCGGCGCCGGTACCACTGTGCATGCACGTGTTGGCGCCGGTACCACTGTGCATGCACGTGTTGGCGCCGGTACCACTGCGCATGCGCGTGTTGGCGCCGGTACCACTGCGCATGCGCGTGTTGCCGCCGGTACCACTGTGCATGCACGTGTTGCCGCCGGTACCACTGCGCATGCACGTGTTGGCGCCGGTACCACTGTGCATGCGCGTGTTGCCGCCGGTACCACTGTGCATGCACGTGTTGCCGCCGGTACCACTGTGCATGCACGTGTTGGCGCCGGTACCACTGCGCATGCACGTGTTGGTGCAGGTACCACTGCGCATGCGCGTGTTGCCGCCGGTACCAACGCGCATGCACGTGTTGGCGCCGGTACCACTGCGCATGCACGTGTTGGCACCGGTACCACTGCGTATGCGCGTGTTGCCGCCGGTACCACTGCGCATGCGCGTGTTGGCGCCGGTACCACTGCGCATGCGCGTGTTGGTGCTGGTACCACTGTGCATGCGCGTGTTGGCGCCGGTACCACTGCGCATGCACGTGTTGGCGCCGGTACCACTGCGCATGCATGTGTTGCCGCCAGTACCACTGCGCATGCGCGTGTTGCCGCCGGTACCACTGCGCATGCGCGTGTTGCCACCGGTACCACTGCGCATGCACGTGTTGGCGCCGGTACCACTGCGCATGTGCGTGTTGCCGCCGGTACCACTTTGCATGCACGTGTTGGCGCTGGTACCACTGCGCATGCACGTGTTGCCGCCGGTACCACTGCGCATGCGCGTGTTGGCGCCGGTACCACTGCGCATGCGCATGTTGGCGCCGGTACCACTGTGCATGCACGTGTTGGCGCTGGTACCACTCTGCATGCGCGTGTTGCCGCCGGTACCACTTCGCATGCACGTGTTGCCGCTGGTACCACTGTGCATGCGCGTGTTGGCGCTGGTACCACTGCGCATGCGCGTGTTGGCGCCGGTACCACTTCGCATGCACGTGTTGGTGCTGGTACCACTGCGCATGCGCGTGTTGGCGCCGGTACCACTGCGCATGCGCGTGTTGGTGCCGGTACCACTGCGCATGCACGTGTTGGCGCCGGTACCACTGCGCATGCGCGTGTTACCGCTGGTACCACTTCGCATGCACGTGTTGGCGCTGGTACCACTGCGCATGCGCGTGTTGGCGCCGGTACCACTGCGCATGCACGTGTTGGTGCAGGTACCACTGCGCATGCGCGTGTTGCCGCCGGTACCAACGCGCATGCACGTGTTGGCGCCGGTACCACTGCGCATTCACGTGTTGGCGCCGGTACCACTGCGTATGCGCGTGTTGCCGCCGGTACCACTGCGCATGCGCGTGTTGGCGCCGGTACCACTGCGCATGCGCGTGTTGGTGCTGGTACCACTGTGCATGCGCGTGTTGGCGCCGGTACCACTGCGCATGCACGTGTTGGTGCCGGTACCACTGCGCATGCACGTGTTGCCGCCGGTACCACTGCGCATGCGCGTGTTGCCGCCGGTACCACTGCGCATGCGCGTGTTGCCACCGGTACCACTGCGCATGCACGTGTTGGCGCTGGTACCACTGCGCATGTGCGTGTTGCCGCCGGTACCACTTTGCATGCACGTGTTGGCGCTGGTACCACTGCGCATGCACGTGTTGCCGCCGGTACCACTGCGCATGCGCGTGTTGCCGCCGGTACCACTGCGCATGCGCATGTTGGCGCCGGTACCACTGTGCATGCACGTGTTGGCGCTGGTACCACTCTGCATGCGCGTGTTGCCGCCGGTACCACTTCGCATGCACGTGTTGCCGCTGGTACCACTGTGCATGCGCGTGTTGGCGCTGGTACCACTGCGCATGCGCGTGTTGGCGCCGGTACCACTTCGCATGCACGTGTTGGTGCTGGTACCACTGCGCATGCGCGTGTTGGCGCCGGTACCACTGCGCATGCGCGTGTTGGTGCCGGTACCACTGCGCATGCACGTGTTGGCGCCGGTACCACTGCGCATGCGCGTGTTGCCGCTGGTACCACTTCGCATGCACGTGTTGGCGCTGGTACCACTGCGCATGCGCGTGTTGGCGCCGGTACCACTGCGCATGCGCGTGTTGCCGCCGGTACCACTGTGCATGCACGTGTTGCCGCCGGTACCACTGTGCATGCGCATGTTGGCGCCGGTACCACTGTGCATGCATGTGTTGGCGCTGGTACCACTGCGCATGCGCGTGTTGCCGCCGGTACCACTTCGCATGCACGTGTTGCCGCTGGTACCACTGTGCATGCGCGTGTTGGCGCCGGTACCACTGTGCATGCGTGCATTGGTGCTGGTACCACTGCGCATGCACGTGTTGGTGCTGGTACCACTGCGCATGCACGGACCCCGAGGCGCCCGGTTGATGCTGGGATCAGCAGCTGGAGCAGCGTGGGTCGCTCCAGTGCTGTGCTGGCTCCCTGGAGGGGCCTGAATTGCTGATCCTGAGGCCATGTTGACTCCGTAGGGAAACGCGGTGGTGTTTACGACAGCGTCAACACTTAGCCTCAGGATTAGAGAATCCTGCCCGAGGTTTTGTCGTATGAAGAGAGATTGAGCAGTTTGGGCCTCTACTTTCTAGAGTTTAGAAGAATGAGGGGAGATCTAATTGAGGTGTATAAGATGCTCAAAGGTGTGGATAAAGTAGACATGGAGCGGATGCTTCCTTTTGTGGGGCAATCTAGAACGAGAGGTCATAGTCTCGGGATAATGGGTTGCAGATTTAAAACAGATTTGAGGAGAAACTACTTCTCCCAAAGGGTCCTGAATCTGTGGAATTCACTACCCCAGAGTGTGGTGGATGCTGGGACAGTGAGTAAATTTAAGGAGGAGTTAGACAGATTTAATTAGTAATGGGCTGAAGGGTTATGGAGAATGGGCAGGACGGTGGAGTTGAGGCCAGGATAGAATCAGCCATGATCGTACTGAACAGTGAAACAGGCTCAAAAGGCTAAATTGCCGACTCCCGCTCCTAGTTCCTATGTTCGAAGAAAGAACTATTCTGTCTAATTCCACCTTCCAGCTCTTGGTTTGTAGCTCTGTAGGTAACAGCACCTCAAGCACAAATCTGCTGTTCTTGATTAATAAGAGGATCAGGGGTTATGGAGAGACGGCAGGAGAACGGAGATGAGAAAAATATCAGCCATGATCGGATGGCGGTGCAGACTCGATGGGCCGAGTGGCCTAATTCTGCTTCTATATCGTATGGTCCACACGTGTCAAATTTTCAGAGTTCCCTGTCCACATATAGAGCGTGAAAGAACTTTGCCCAGATTGCTGTGGAATCCCTAAGTGATTGCTGAATGTGAGTTGCATTATAAGGGCTAAAATATAATAAAGGAATTGTTAATGGAAAATAAATACGTATGCAATGCTCACTGTAATCAAAGGCATTTTTATCCAGAAAAAATGACAGTTTTATCGTTGCAATGATTATATTTTTAATGTGAAGTATGTTAATTCAAAGTACAATGTCGATCTTTGAAAGAGGCAATGAAGACTGTCAAACATGCCTGGTCTATCTTTCCTTCAAAGATTCTTCAATCTGTGAAGCAGTGGTTCAAGGAATAAAAGAGCAGAATAAATTCCCCAAAAGGCTCCTGCGTTGTACGAGTCAGTTTCAATTTTAATATCTTTTGTATTATTAGTAGCAGGAAAAACCTAATTGGACAAAGGAGACAGCCTGAAAACAGGGTCATACACTCACAGAAAGCAGTGTCCAGAGCTGGAGGTGGCCAGGAACTCTTCTCCGATTGTCACCCGGCGTGGAACTT
The DNA here is from genome assembly GCF_047496885.1 of Scyliorhinus torazame. Taxonomy (NCBI): domain Eukaryota; kingdom Metazoa; phylum Chordata; class Chondrichthyes; order Carcharhiniformes; family Scyliorhinidae; genus Scyliorhinus; species Scyliorhinus torazame. The sequence continues at coordinate 261,032,973 of NC_092716.1, forward strand.
TCTCATGGGAAAAGTAACACTTTAAGCTGTATAAAAGAAAAGCAATAATAGTTACAAGCACAACTACTTTTCTGTTTGATGTAACCATGTTATCTGTTCCTCGAGCTTTTTGTTCCCATTCAAAGCATAAATGTGATTATTGAAGTGGGTTGTTTCGTCTGCTCAGAGTACAAAAGTCCCTTACTAATTGCTGCCACATCAAATGATTAGGAACATCCCCAATGGAAGCCTACAGACTGATGTGAAAAAAGTTCAGGCATCGCTAAAAGTCGGGTAACTATTTTTTTCTTGATTCCCATCAAAGATTAGGTTACTGGGGTGGGGGGGGCCTTATCGCACAGGAAGCCCTCTCTGCAGATTAGTTCCACTCGACTGCCAGTTTGCAATGGCAGCTTTGGCCCCAGCCAATCTATCGCGAGCACCTTCATTGTTCCCTCTGCGGCCAGCAAGAACAGTGAACTGTGCGAGGGAACAAAGAAAGAGGCAAGAGGGCCCGCTGTGTAACTGAAGTGTAACCTCGTTCCTCCTGGTCACGCACCAGTGGTGTGAGTGCCTAGGTCTGGGCCTGAACCGCACATGGAGCAGAAAAAGCTGTCAGTTTACGGCACGTTCAAAGCAACCTCTATTGTGCAAACAGGGTAGAAGTGGCATGGTCCATATACTCCTCAAGGGTTGCCGTGAGTCAAAAAGCCATTGACTTTGCTTTAAATGTAATTAATTTAATTCCTTGTCACATTGCTCACTGGGACCCATCACTATCCTCTTCTTTTGGAGTGAACAGTATCCTATTCAGGTCATGACCTATCAGTATTTGGTCATTGCAAATATAAGCAACACTACCCTTATCAGTGTCAACACGTCTCTTTAACACTTAAAGAGCTGAAAGATAAATATATCTGGCAGATAGCGTGCAGTCCATTGCTAAACCTTCCATTACACTATTGGGTCATGTTTTAAACAAAGCTTGATAAATATGGCTATTACATAGCCGAAAGATGAGAAACCACAGTTTGTGGTTCTCAGCAGCATTACTTATCCTAGAGTTTGGGAAAAGACACACTTTTGGATTTTAAAAATGTGTGATAGATGTTTGTGTTTGTTTACAGGATGTGAAAGGCTGGAGTCACCTGTGGATGGAACTGGAAGCTGACATCTCTTACAAAGCTTTTTCCTTCGACCAGCTGCATGAACAACCACTTCTCAGTCCCATCTTTTATCATGAATTAAATTGTCTTCTGTAAAAAAAAATACTTAACACAAAGCTGCATAAGGGGCCCTGGTAATTCTTTTCATCTGAACTTTTATCTACTTCAAAGAGCTTTTTAATTCTTAAACCATATAACAGGTGCATGCTTAATAATGTCTGTAATCACACACTGATTCTGCATCTTTTCCCAGATGTGGATAGGCCATGAAAAGTCAAGGAGGCTGTTTTGTTGCCTCTCTAATCTTGTTGATTTAGTGGTTTCAGCATTTGCTTCTTAGAAGGCTAAGCTTTCAGGTCCCAGAGCTGAAATAACGCAGAGGAGTGTGCGTCAGTTTTCAAGCATTCTGCTAGGCTGGAGTTCTTCAAAACGGCAGCAAGTTTCATCATCAAACAGTGAAACAAGCTGATATTGTGTTAGATATCAAGAAGCTGCAGTGGTCAAAACGCTAGAGATATCCACAGCTGGGCCTCTGCTTGGGAACTCAGGTGCACAAAAACTTCATTTGGCCGTAATACAGGAATAGCACTGAGTTACAAAGAAATCTGTGACGTCAAACCATTGTGCTTATTCCTTGTGGTTTTCCTTTTCCGTGTATGGGTTTTCCCTGTGTCCTACATGTTCCTCCAATGATGTGACAGGCTGGAGCTGTTTTTGCTTCATTCGTTCCTGGGACGTGGGCTTCACTGGCTGGAGCATTTATTGCCCATCCCTAATTGCCCTTTAAGGGGCAGTTAAGAATCAACTACATTGCTGTGGGTCTGGGGTCACATATTGACCAGAGCGATATCCTTCCTAAAGGGCGTTACTGAACCAGATGGGTTTTTTACGACAATCGACAATGGTTTCATGGTCATCATTAGACTTTTAATTTCAGATTTTTATTGAATTCAAATTTCACCCTCTGCACAGGCGGGATTTGAACCTGAGACCCCAGAGCATTCCTCTGGGTCTTTGGTTTACTCGTCCAGTGACAGCACCATTATTCCACCGCAGAGGCAGTTACTTTGCCATTCCTATACTCCTTTGCTGAACGTCAAATCATAGACAAGTGTTGGCTAAAGAATTATGCAGCTTCTGACTTTCCACCACTGCCCTCAACCTTACCTTGTTTGGGGAAGTGACTGGTTTCATAGGTGCAAACCTGCGTTACATTATTCGCCATAGCACAATGTGTTGGAAGTGCCATGCACTGTTCTATCAGGTTACTCTCATATTCTGTGATTTTGTGTGGCAGTCACTGACTCCAGTTCAAGGATACCGAAGGTGTTTCTTTTTTAATCGCCTCCAACCTGTAATTATCAGCGAAAGGCTCTTCGCTGGTAAGCTGAGGTAGCAATTTACCTACTTACTGAACAGCATAAAAGGAACCACTTTAATTTGCGAAAGAAGACTTTCAAAGCAATAAATAACATACAGGATGTGGACGTCGCTGGTTAGGCCCAGCATTTATTGCCCATCCCTGTTTGCTCTTCAGAAGGTGGAGGTGAGCTGCCTCTTGAACCGCTGCAATCTTTCAGGTGTAGGTACACCCACTGTGCTGTTCGGTAGCCCCACCCCGATGCCATAGGGAGAGTCATTGCAAGTCAGGACTGATGGTCGAGATGGGTCATAATCGATGAGGAGTTGCGAGGATGATAGACGCCTCCTCACCCTTCTTCCTGTGAGGCACCCCAAGCAGTCTGTGGACGGGAACCAACAGAGTGCTCAAACCTGAGATGAACTTTCCATGATAATTCACCAGACCGAAGAATGACCGGAGTTTGGTGGTGTTCCTCGGAGTTGGGGCCCCTTTTATGGCTTGAACTTTCTCCTCCAAAGGGAGCAGGTCATCTCTACCTCCCCTGCACCCCAAGTTTGTTACTGCCTTCACCTCAAACACAGTTTTGCTTCTCGTCAGCCGGGCACTAATGTTGGAGAATCGTCTGAGTACTTGCTGCAGGTTTTCCATGTGTTCCGTGTCGGTGGTTCCCGCGATGAATAGGGAAAGTCCCAGGGTTTTCAGTATTTAGGAAGTACAGGCATAAAAGAAAAGGTGGTGGCGTGGCACTGCTGGGTAAAGAGGAAATTAACACAATAGTGAGAAATGATATTGGCTCTGACAATGTGGAGTCTGTATGGGTAAAGTTGTGAAATACCAAGGGACAAAAAACATTAGTGGGTGTCATATACAGACTGCCAAACTGCAGTGGTGATGTTGGGAATGGCATTAAACACAAAATTAGAGATGCATGTAATAAGGGAATATTGCCGATCATGGGTGATTTTAATCTTCACATAGATTGGGCAAATCAAATTAGCCACAATGCCGTAGAGGAGGAATTCCTGGAGTGTATACGGGATGGTTTTCTTAACCAATATGTGGAGGAACCAACTAGAGAGCAGGCCATCTTAGACTGAGTACTGTGTAATGAGACCCAATCTGGCTGTGCGAGACCCCTTGGGGATGAGCGACCATAACACGATAGAATTTTTTATCAAGATGGAGAATGAAGTAGTTGATTCGGAGACTAGGGTGATGAATCTTAATAAAGGGAACTATGAGGATATGAGGCGTGAGTTGGCCTTGATAGATTGGGGAGAGTTACTTAAAGGGATGACAGCGGATAGACAACGGCAAACATTCAAGGAACGCATGGGGGAACTACAGCAACTGTTCATTACTGTCTGGCACAAAAGCAAAATGGGTAAGGGGGCCAATTCATGGCTTAGAAAGGAAATTAGAAATAGTATCTAATCCAAAGAAGAAACATACAGGTTAGCCAAGAAAAATAATAGATCTGAGGATTGGGAGCAGTTTAGAATTCAACAAAAAAGGACAAAGGGATTGATTAAGATTGATTAGTGTCTGACACTAAGGGCGGGACCCTCTGCGCCGGAATCGCGCCCGGCACAGGGATGGAGAATATCCGTTCACGGCGGAAATACGCAGACCCATCCGTCGGCACATGCGGTCGACGCGGCGCAGTCGGGGCCGCTGAAGAGGTCCCCACGGCGATTCCCCACCATCGACCGGCCGAACTCCCGCCGGCGTGGTTTACATCTGGTACCACCCAGCGGGAGCTCGGGTCCGCGTCCGCAGTGGCGGTCCTGGTGGGGGGCGGGGGGAATCTGACTCCGGGGGGGGGGGACATCAGCGGTGGCCAGGCCCCCGATCGGGGTACAGGCAGGCCATCGTGATCTGGGGGGGACCTACCTTCCTCGCGCGGGCCCGCAGTGTGGGTCCGCCATGTTGGCAGCACCCGCGCCAAAGTGGGCCGCCACATTCATGCGCGGACCCGCCGGCGGCCGTCGTGCCCATGCGCGGCCGTGTGGTCTGGACAGCAGGGTCCCATCGGGCCAGAGCTGCGGGACGCATGTCAGGGCTCTGCTAGCCCCCTGGGAAATGGAGAATCACCCCAGGCTTTTGAGGAAAAAGTCCGGAGTGATTCTCGCCCGTATGTGTTTCTATAGATATGCGAAGAGAAAGAAATTGGTAAAGACAAATTCTACAGACAGAAACAGGGGAATGCATAATAAGGGACAAAGAAATGGCTGAGCAATTGAATACATACTTTGGTTCTGTCTTCACAAAAGAGGACACAAATCAGATCCCAGAAATGTTGGAGAATGAAAGGTTTAGTGAGAGGGAAGAACTGAGGGAGATCAACATTAGTAGAGAAATGGTGCTGGGAAAATTGATGGGATTGAAGGTGGATAAATCCCAGGGCCTGAGAATCTGCATCCCAGAGAGCTTAAGGAAGTGGCTCTGAAAATAGTGGACGCATTGGTGGTCATCTTCCGGGATTCTATAGACTCTGGAACTGTCCCTGCAGATTGGAGGGTAGCTCACGTCACTCCGATATTCAAAAAGGGAGGTAGAGAGAAAGCAGGGAATTATAGACCAGTAAACCTAACATCGGTAGCGGGGAAAATGCTTGAATCCATTATCAAGGACTTGATAGCGGAACATTTAGAAAGCAGTGGCAGGATCCGTCAGAGTCAGCATGGATTTATGAAGGGAAAATCATGCTTGACAAATCTATTAGAATTCTTTGTAGAGGTATCCAGTACAGTCGAGAAGGGGGAGCCAGTCAATGTGGTATATTTGAACTTTCAGAAGGCGTTTGACATAAGAGATTATTGTGCAAACTTAAACGCATTGGATTGGGGGAAGTGTATTGAGATGGATAGAAAACTGGTTGGCAGAGAGGAAACAAGGAGTAGGAATTAATGGGTCTTTTTCAAATTGGCTGGCAGTAACTAGTGGGGTACCGCAGGGATCGGTGCTGGGACCCCAGCTATTCACAATATATATTAATGATTTGGATGATGGAACAAAATGTAACATCCCAAAGTTTGCAGATGATACCAAGTTAGGTGGGAGGGTGAATTGTGACGAGGATGCAGGGATCCTACAGCAAGATCTGGACAGGTTGGGTGAGTGGACAAACTAATGGCAGATGCAGTATAATTTGGATAAGTGTGAGGTTATTCACTTTGGAAGCAAAAACAGGAAGGCAGATTATGGTTGTAAATTGGGAGAGGGGGGTGTGCAGCGGGACCTGGGTGTCCTTGTGCACCAGTCGCTGAAGGTAAGCATGCAGGTGCAGCAGGCGGTAAAGAAGGCTAATGGCATGTTGGCCTTCATTGCGAGAGGTTTTGAGTACAGAAGCAGGGATGTGTTGCTGCAATTGTACAGGGCCTTGGTGAGGCCACACCTAGAGTATTGTGTGCAGTTTTGGTCTCCTTCTCTGAGGAAGGATGTTCTTGCTCTCGAGGAAATGCAGCGAAGGTTTACCAGACTGATTCCAGGGATGGCGAGACTGTCATGCGAGGAGAGATTGACGAGGTTGGGATTGTTCTTGCTGGAGTTTAGAAGAATGAGGGGGAATCTCATAGAGACTTATAAAATTCTAACAGGAGTGGACAGAGAAGATTCAAGGAAGATGTTCCGGTTCGTGGGGGAGTCCAGAACCAGGGCAAACCATTTCGGACAGATATAAGGAGACATTTCTTCACCCAAAGAGTGGTGATTTGATTTTTGATTTGATTTGATTTATTGTCGCATGTACCGAAGTACAGTGAAAAGTATTTTTCTGCGGCCGAGGGAACGTACACAGGGCGTACATAGTAGACAAAAAGAATAATCAACATAGAACATTGACAAATGGTACATCGACAACAGTGATTGGTTACAGTGCGGAACAAGGGGCCAAATAAAGCAAATACATGAGCAAGAGCAGCATAGGGCGTCGTGAATAGTGTTCTTACAGGGAACAGATCAGTCCGAGGGAGAGTCGTTGAGGAGTCCAGTAGCTGTGGGGAAGAAGCTGTTCCTATGTCTGGATGTGTGGGTCTTCAGACTTCTGTACCTTCTACCTGATGGAAGGGTCTGGAAGAGGGCAAAGCCTGGGTGGGAGGGGTCTCTGACAATGCTGTCTGCCTTCCTGAGGCAGCGGGAGGTGTTTACAGAATCAATGTGGGGGTGGCAAGCTTGTGTGATGCGCTGGGCTGAGTTCACCACACAGGCTGTGCCTGTGGAATGCATTACCACAGGAAGTAGTTGATGCTAAAACATTAAATATAAGAGGCGACGAGATATAGCACTTGGGGAGAATGGGATCAAAGGCTATGGGGAGAAAGCAGGATTAGGCTATTGAGTTGGATGATCAGCCATGATCATGATTAAGGGCATTTAAAAGTTTATTGGATAAACATATGGATGATAATGGTATAGTGTAGGTTAGATGGCTTTTGTTTCGGTGCAACATCGTGGGCCGAAGGGCCTGTACTGCGCTGTATTGTTCTATGTTCTATGTTCTATGTTCTATGATGAATGGTGGAGCAGGCTCGAAGGGCCAAAAGGCCTCCTCCTACTACTATCTCCTATGTATCTATGAGTACATCATCCAAGTATACTGCTGCTTTTGGCAGTCCTTGAAGAATGCTTACCAATACTCTTTGGAATATTGCCGGAGCTGATGAGACACCAAATAGGTGTTGAGCGTCCTCAAATAACCCTCTGTGAGTGTTTGTGGTTGGTTTTTCCTCGATGCAGTTCCACCTGCAAATAGGCATGGCTCATATTGAGCTTTGTAAAGGAACACCTCCAGCCAGTTTTGTACATAAGTCTTCTACTCTAAGCATCGGGGAATGGCCCAGGCAAGAAGCTCTTTTCGCCCTGTGTTTGCAATCTTCGCAGAATCAGACAGACTCCCAGCTTCATAACTGGTGCTATGGGTGTGTCCCATTCCGTGAACTGTGCTGGTCGTATGATTCCCTGATCTTCTAGGCGCTGCAGCTCTGTATTAACCTTGGCAAGTAGGCATAATGAGTTGGCCATGCCTCTGGCCCAACTTAGATATGAACCTTGGCCCCTTTTATTCTGCCCAGACCGTCTTGGAATGCTTCAGTATATTTGTCCAGAACTTTATGCACGTTTCCACTGCCCATCCAGAAAAACCTGAAACCAGTCATGCCCCAGCACTCACTCCCCAGCACTCACGCCCCAGCACTCACACCCAGCACTCTTGCCTGAGCAGTCACACCCCAGCACTCACACCCCAGCACTCACGCCCAAGCACTCATGCCACAGCACTCACTCCCCAGCATTCACGCCCGAGCAGTCACACCCCAGCACTCACACCCCAGCACACACACACCAACATTCATGCTCCAAGACTCACACCCCAACACTCACGCCCCAGCACTCACACTCCACACTCAAACCCCAGCACTCACATCCCAGCACTCACACCCCAGCACACACACCCCAACATTCATGCCCCAACACTCACACCCCAACACTCATGCCCCAGCACTCACACTCCACACTCACACCCCAGCACTCACATCCCAGCACTCACACCCCAGCACACACACCCCAACATTCATGCCCCAACACTCACACCCCAACACTCATGCCCCAGCACTCACACTCCACACTCACACCCCAGCACTCACACCCCAGCACTCATGCCCCAGCACTCACACCCAGCACTCAAGCCCCAGCACTCACACCCAAGCACTCACACCCCAGCGCTCACACCAAGCACTCTCGCCCCAGCACTCACACCCCAGCATTCACATCCCAACACACATGCCCCAGCACTCACACCCCAGAGTCACACCCCAGCACTCACTCCCCAGCCTTCACGCCCCAGCACTCACACCGAGCACTCATGACCCAGCACTCACACCCAAGCACTCACACCCCAGCGTTCACACCGAGTATTCTTGCCCCAGCACTCACACCCCAGCATTCACATCCCAGCACTCACACACCAGCACTCACACCCCAGCACTCACATCCCAGCACTCACGCCCCAGCACTCTCGCCGCAGCATTCACATCCCAGCACTCACGCCCCAGCACGCACAGCCCAGCACTCACACCCCAGCACTCACACCCCAGCACTCACATCCAAACACTCACACCGCAGCACTCACGCCTGAGCACTCACACCCCACACTCATAGCCCAGCACTCACACCACAGCACTCACACACCAGCACTCACACCCCAGCACTCACATCCCAGCACTCACGCCCCAGCACTCTCGCCCCAGCATTCACACCCCAGCACTCACACCCCAGCATTCACACCCCAGCACTCACGCGCCAGCACGCACAGCCCACCACGCACAGCCCAGCACTCACGCCCCAGCACTCACACCCCAGCACTCACACCCCTGCACTCACACCCGAACACTCACATCCCAGCACTCACACCCCACACTCACACACCAGCATTCACACCCCAGCACTCACACACCACCACTCATGCCCCAGCACTCACACCCCAGCACTCACATCCCAGCACTCACATCCCAGCACTCATGCTCCAGCACTCACACTCAGCACTCACATCCAGCATTCACACACCACCACTCACGCCCCAGCACTCACATTCCACACACACCCCAGCACTCACATCCCAGCACTCACACCCCAGCACACACAGTCCAACATTCATGCCCCAACACTCACACCCCACACTCACACACGAGCATTCACACCCCAGCACTCACACACCACCACTCATGCCCCAGCACTCACACCCCAGCACTCACATCCCAGCACTCTCATCCCAGCACTCATGCTCCAGCACTCACACTCAGCACTCACACCCAGCACTCACACACCACCACTCACACCCCAGCACTCACACCCCAGCACTCACACCCCAGCACTCTCGCCCCAGCACTCACACCAAGCAGTCACACCCCAGCAGCCATGTGCCAGCAGTCACACCCCAGCACTCACGCCCCTGCACTAGTGCCCGAGCACTCACACCCCAGCACTTACGCCCCAGCACTCACACTCAGCACTCACACCCAGCACTCACACCAAGCACACACACTCAGCACTCACACCCAGCACTCACACCCAGCACTCACACCAAGCAGTCACACCCCAGCCATCACACCCAGCACTCACACCCCAGCAGATTTGGTCCCAGTTCCTGCACTGTGACTAGGGCTAGCTTGACTGACAGTTGCCCGTGTGTCACCGGGGTCACGGTGGTCCCCACGATGTTCAGCAGCTCAGCTGTGCAGGTCTTGGTATATTGCAGGGTTTGTGGTAAGATTCCTGGTACTGCTCTGTGATGTTGTGGGAGTCCGATACAGAGGTCGGGCCAAACTATGTACCCCATAGTCCATCGGCCCGAAGCCCCTATACCCCTTTCTCTACATTTTCACGAGATAGTGCTAACTCAATGGCCCATTTTAAGTCCAATGCCAGCTCCACCAGCAGGTTCCTTTGTGTGGCCGTGTTATTTATTCCACAAACCAGCCGACCCTCAACATTTGCGAGCGTGACAGTCCAAACTGGGGGCATAGCATCAAAATAAGGGGAGGTAGATTTAGGACGGAGTGTAGGAGGAACTTCTTCACCCAAAGGGTTGTGAATCTCTGGAATTCCTTGCCCAGTGAAGCAGTTGAGGCTCCTTCTTTAAACGTTTTTAAGAAAAAGATAGATGCCTTTCTAAAGAATAAAGGGATTCGGGGATATGGTGTACGGGCCGGAGAGTGGAGCTGAGTCCACAAAGATCAGCCATTATCTCATTAAATGGCGGAGCAGGCTCGAGGGGCCAGATGGCCTACTCCTGTTCCTAGTTCTTATGTTCTTATGTTCATTGCCAGCTGCCTGAGCCGGGTCAGTTACTGACTCACCCAGAGACCACACAGCCCTGTTGAACATATAACGTTGCAGTATAATGGATGGCTTCAGAGCATAATGTTCAGCCACTAGCACAACCAACTCATCGAATGATTTAGAATCTGGAGCAGCTGGGTAGGTAACACTGGTTATAATTGTGAAGGTCAGTGCCTCTCAGGCAGTTAGAAGAATCACTTTTTGCTGATCTTCCCCCAAAATATCATTGGCCTGAAAGAAATACCTCATACATTCCGCGTATTGGGCCCAATCCTGTGCATCAAAGACCACTAGTTCACCAAATAGCAGCATTTCTGAACCTTCAGTCCTCACATTGTTGCCTGGCAGCCATCCGGGATGGCTGGGCGTCTTGCAAACCAAATCCGGAATTTCCTTTTTTCTTGTCGCTGGTTTAATGGGCAAGGAAGCCAGTGGCAGGAAGGTTAAAGATTTATTTTACTTTTGCATAAAGTCTGCCCATGGCAGCAACTATCTACAATCTCAGCCCCCGTTGGGACAACCAACATGCTGGTCCCAGCTTGGGCCGGCTTCTATGCTCGGTTTAACGAGCCCCAGCTAAGTGAGCCTCCGCCCCCTACCTGTGAACCTAGAACATATGTTCCCTAACAGGTTCCCTAACTCTGTTTCTCTCTCCAGTGACGCTGCATGAGCTACTGAGTATTTCCAGCATTTTTTGTTTTGACCATGTCCAGGATGGCCACTGAGTGGAGACCGAATGCTCTTCCATGGGCGGGAAGGCAATGAATCTTCCCATGACACCACCTGACATCCAATGTGGAAAAGTGTGAGGTTATGCATTTTGGAAGGAGGAATTTCGGCATTGACTATTTTCTAAATGGGGAAATGCTTAGGAAATCAGAAGCACAAAGGGACTTGGGAGTCCTTGTTCACGATTCTCTTAAGGTTAACGTGCAGGTTCATAGGACATAGAACATACAGTGCAGAAGGAGGCCATTCGGCCCATCGAGTCTGCACCGACCCACTTAAGCCCTCAATTCCACCCTATCCCCGTAACCCAATAACCCCCCCTAACCTTTTTTTTTTGGACACTAAGAGCAATTTAGCATGGCCAATCCACCTAACCTGCACATCTTTGGACTGTGGGAGGAAACCGGAGCACCCGGAGGAAACCCACGCAGACACGGGGAGAACGTGCAGACTCCGCACAGACAGTGACCCAGCAGGGAATCGAACCTGGGACTCTGGCGCTGTGAAGCCCCAGTGCTAGCAACTTGTGCTACCGTGCTGCCCGCTCGTCTCCACAATCCCCATGGGGAGGTTGATAATGGCTTCCACGTGGGCCTCGTGGGGGTTGTGAAAATACTCTATGAACTTTTTAGGCCTACATCAGAAGTATAGAAAATCATCTGTGTAATCGGACCGAGAGAAATTGGACTGGGGCAACTTTCCTTCTTGCGTTGGAACTAAGGCAGAACGCAACCTCCAGCCTCCCGGGTCCATTCCTTATCCACGTAAGGCTTCTGGTGTGATTTTATCATTTGGACTTGGGATGTGAGCAGCATTGACAAGGTAATAATTATTGCTCATTTCTAGATTTCTCGAGAACATTAAGAGTCGACCACATAATAGAGCTGGAATCATGTGTTCAGATGTGTGGGCCAGATGTGTGGGCCAGATGTGTGGGCCAGATGTGTCAGGTTCTCTTCCCTGAAGAAATTCAGTGAACCAGTTGGCTTTTTCTCAGCAATCTGGCAGCTCTCAAGAATGACCGGATTGTTGTTTTGAACTCGGTTTCACAGCTTGCCCTTCGAGGATTTTGTACTCTTAACGTCTGGCTTGTTAGTTTAACACCATTAACACCAGGCTATCAAACTCTTCCAGAATGGCTTGAATTACACTCGGCTATTGCATATTTGCTAATATCTGCCGATGCTACCGAGGAATCTCAACGGGGTTAGATATTAATTACAGAGATCCTGTGCGAACAGTGACTTTGTACACTGGGCGTTCATTTTCAGATATCCAGTTAGGTTCCGACGCAGTTCATGGGAAAGCACATTGCTTGGAAAACGAATTGAGGAGAATCGTAACATTTCCAATTTGCACAACTTGCACCGTTTTGTGCAAAATACTGTTATTTTACCTGCTAAAATTGAACAAATTTGTGGGTTTATAGCCCATGTCTCGGCCTCGCGAACTGCATAATCGATCTATCAAAGAAAGGAGACTCATGCTGTCTATCCCCAGTAACCGAGCTTACAGTGGTAAAGCCACAGCATTCAGTAATAATAATAATCTTTATTCATGTCACAAGTAGGCTTACATTAACGCTGGAATGAAGTTACTGTGAAAAGCTCCTAGTCGCCACACTCCGGCACCTGTTTGGGTACACGGAGGGAGAATTCAGAATGTCCAATTCACCTAACAAGCACGTCTTTCGGGACTTGTGGGAGGAAACCGGAGCACCCGGAGGAAACCCACGCAGACACGGGGAGAACGTGCAGACCCCACACAGACACAGGGAGACACAGTAAGGATTCCCTTTTCAACCCATGGGTCTTCCTCCCACTGAAGAAGATATTGGGCTGATGAGGGTAGATTCTGCATCAGAAGGGATGCAGGGAGTGGTTGGAGTCTTGGTGCAGAAGTAGACGGCCAAGCATAAAAGTTGAAAAAAACATAATCATGTCATAACCTGCATAAAATGGATGTTTTGCTCACGTTTGTTAAGTTTTATTAATCAATTTTTGGAGAGGACAGGAACACTGACATTAGGATTAAAACTGTACTAAGAATTGATTGGCACTTTCTGCCTTAGTCCACTTCCAGTCATTTTTGTTCTGTAAAAACCTTCAAAAAGAGAAAGGTATAGAGAATTTATGACTTACAAACTGATATAAGTTACTTAGAATTAAACAGTTAAAGAAATAAGTTCAGCAATGTTATTGTCATATTGAAAATATTCCTTTTAGTTTTACCCCTCCCCTTTCTTCACAGCCTAAGCAATATTGTCATGACCCATGAAAGCCCAACTGGGATATCTCAAGGGTACCTTCACAGCTGATGTTCACCAAACTGTGGCTTCATTCACATGCCTCGAGACACTGGGGCTGTCTGTTTAATGGGTTAAAAGCAATTGTACCTAAAACTGAATATGCAGCGAGACCTGGACAATATCCAGGCCTCCCCTGACAAGTGGCAAGTAACATTCATGCCACACAAGTGCCAGGCAGTGACCATCTCCTACAAGAGACATCGAACCTTGACATTCAATGGCATTGCCATCACTGAACCCCCACTATCAACATACTGAGGGTTATCATTGATCAAAAACTGAACAGGAAAAGCCATGTAAATACTGTGGCTACAAGAGCAGGTCAGAGGCTAGGAATGCTGCAGTGAATAACTCAACCCATGATGCCCCAAAGCCTGTCCATCATCTACAATGCACTGTCAGGAGTGTGATGGAATAGTCTCCACTTACCTGGATGAGCGCAGCTCCAACAACACACAAGAAGCTCAACACCATCCAGGACAAAGCAGCCCCGCTTGATTGGCAACCCATCCACAAAGATTCACTCCCTCCACCACCGATGCACAGTAGCAGCCGTGTGTGCCATCTACAAGATGCACTGCAGTAACTCACCAAGGCTCCTTAGGTAGCACCTTCTAAACCCACGACCATCACCATCTAGAACTACAAAGGCAGCAGGTGCATGGGAACGACACCAACTGGAAGTTCCCCTCCAAGTCACTCCATCCTGACTAGGAAATATATCGCCATTCCTTCACTGTCACTGTGTTAAAATCATGGAACACCCTCCTTCACAGTACAGTAGGCATATCTATACCACATGGACTGCAGCAGTTCAAGGAGCGAGCCCACCACCTTCTCAAGGGCAATTAGGGAGAGACAGTAAATGCTGGCCAGCCAGTGAAGCCCTTGAACAAATATGAACTAAAAGAGCCTTTCCCAGGAGTATTAGAACAAGGGAGTCAGGCAGCAATATCGCGAGGGTATGTTGGAGGGAAAATACTGTCCCATAATGAAAAATTAGATAAAGCTAATTGATAAAATTGCTTCTGGCCACAGCCACATTGTTACAAGCAGTTTGTACAACATCTCATTTTATATTACCCGAACAACCGAACGTTGACATTTTCCTTTAATGCCATAATTATAAAGCAAGAACTAATGACAAATGAAGATAACAAGACCATATCAAAGCCTTTTGTCCAGCTGAAGACAGTTACATCTGAGGGGAAGTAATCACATCCGGCATTGCCCCAAGTAGTACAATATTTAAGCCGGAGAGTTTCATCATCAGGTCCTCAAACATTCACAAAGAATTATCATTAATTTTAACATCCTTTTGGGGTGATTCTGTCTATTTGTGTTGATTTCTATGAATCATTTTGTTTAAATAGTCAGTGCTGATGTCATAATTGACAGGAACTGGCTCGGAGGAGTAACTGGGTCTGGTTGAAGAAACTTAATTACTCGAAGCGTCCTGTGTTAGTTCTCCTTTGGGAAAAGGAGTTTGGAAATCCGTTTTAACCCACACAATCAGTCCAAAGGGAGATCCTATTTATTTTAGTATTTTATTCTCAGATTTCATTGTGAAATTGCTAATCACAACCAGAGCAGAAAAGTAGGCAGTTTGTTTTACTCATATATACTTCAGAAGCGGTTTTTAAATTAAGCTAATCCCTTTTTATTCTTTGATCAGAAAGCACCTGATGGAATGGAGTCTGTATTCTTCGCAACACTGTGTGAGTGCTAAATTTGAACATAAATGCATATTGATTGAACAAATATAGAGCAGCTTTCGGAGCAGGTCTTTGACTGATCAGTTTGCAAAACTGCCCTCGCGGATCAGCTGCGTCATGACAAAACCAGACTAATTTCTTTTACACAGATCACCCAGGAAGATTGGGCAGCTTCTCTAAAGGATAACCAATCTACTATGGCAGTTTAATGGCTCATTTGGCGGGTTCAACTTCGCCTCTTCACTACTCTCTCTCTTCATTTATATCGATGACAGGTGAAGAGCAATAGAAAACATGATTGAGATTAGAAAGTATTATTTCGACTTCCGGTTGCGGCGATGCTCTGCTAAGCCGCACGTTTCGGCGGCTCCAGCTCCGACGGACTTTCGGGCTCTTGTTGAGAGCCCCAACGGGAATTTCTTTTGACAAAACCCGGTGTGGGGTGAAGAAATAAGGAGTCCGTCCCTCCCCCACCAGTGTGCAGGGAAAAGATCGGTGGCGGTGGCCAGATTACGAAGGATGCTCGAGGGCAGCGGCAGATAAAAGAAGGAAGCAAGATGTCGTCGGAGGGAGGCCAGACGACATGGGGGCCGGATCAGGATGAATTCCTCAGACGGTGTGTGGAGGATTTAAAGAAGGAGGTGCTGGCCCCGATGTTGCTGGCAATCGATGTGCTCAAAGAAACGCAAAAGGCCCAGGCGATAGAGCTCCGTGTGGTGAAGGAGAAGGTAACTGAGAACGAGGATGAAATCCTGGGCCTAGCGGTCAAAATGGAGACGCACGAGGTGCTACGTAAGAAGTGCATCAAAAGAATCGAAGTCCTGGAAAATAGATCAAGGAGAAAGAACCTCCGGATTCTGGGTCTCCCCAAGGGAGTGGAGGGAGCTGACGTTGGGGCTTATGTGAGCACGATGCTCCATTCGCTAATGGGAGCTGAGGCCCCCTCGGGCCCCTTGGAGGTGGAAGGAGCTCACCGGGTCCCTACGAGGAGACCTAAGGCTGGAGAACCACCAAGGGCGATGGTCGTGAGATTTCACCGCTTCAATGACAGAGGTTGTTTTGAGCTGGGCCAAGAAGGTACGGAGTAGCAGATGGGAGAATGCGGTGATACGAGTGTATCAGGACTGGAGCGCGGAGGTGGCGAGAAGGAGAGCGAGTTTCAATCGAGCCAAGGAGGTGCTGCATAAGAAGAAAGTAAAGTTCGGGATGCTGCAGCCGGCACGATTATGGGTCACGTACCACGATAGACACTATTATTTTGAAACGACGGAAGAAGCATGGACCTTCATCCAAAAAGAGAAACTGGACCAGAACTGAGGGACTGATGTTGGGGGGGAAAACGACAATGTTGATGTATAGAAATGTAAATTGGGGAAAGGGAGGTTCACTATATCGGGGCGGTCTTTGACAGGGGGGACACTTGAGAAATGTGGGTGCCGGAGGGGAAAAAGGGACATAGGTGGGGGATGGGGAATGGGAACGGGGCTGTAGGGGGAGCTGCGCCATGGGGGCGGGACGGTTCTAGGAAAGCGCGGGTCTTTTCCTGCGCTAGAGAGATGATGGCGGGAAGTCAGGCGCAAGGAGGATGGGAGTTCCACACACGGGGGGGGGTCAAGGAGAGAGCGGGAGAAGCCGGGGTCAGTTGAAGTCAGCTGACTTTTGGAAGCAATATGGGGGGAGTAACCATGCTAGATGGGGATCTAGCGGGGGGGGGGGGGTTAACAACTGGGTTGCTGCTGCTGGGATCGAGAGGGAACTGGTAAGAGGTGGTCGGGGCGGGAATGCGCCGCCTGGGGGACTGGTGGGTGCGCGGGACCTGGACGTGGGACTGGCCCAGAGTGGGTGATGGCTAGCCGGCGGGGGGGGGGGGGGGGGGGGGGGGGGGGGAATCACGTGCAACATGAGAGGCCTAAATGGCCCGATTAAGAGGGCCCGAGTGTTCGCGCACTTAAAAGGACTGAAGGCAGACGTGGTCATGCTTCAGGAGACGCATCTGAAGGTGGCGGATCAGGTTAGGTTAAGGAAAAGATGGGTGGGACAGGTGTTCCACTCAGGGCTGGACGCAAAGATTAGAGGAGTGGCTATATTGGTGGGGAAACGGGTGACGTTCGAGGCTAGGAATATAGTAGTGGACAACGGTGGCAGATATGTGATGGTGAGGGGCAGACTGCAGGGAATGGAGGTCGTGCTGGTCAATGTATATGTCCCGAACTGGGACGATGCGGGATTTATGAAGCGGATGCTGGGACGCATCCCGGACCTGGAGGTAGGAAACCTGGTAATGGGGGGGGGATTTCAATACCGTGCTGGAGCCAGGGTTAGATAGATCTAGATCCAGGACCGGAAGAAGGCTGGCAGCGGCCAAGGTGCTCAGGGGGTTTATGGACCAAATGGGGGGAGTGGATCCGTGGAGATTTGCTAGGCCGCTGGCCAAAGAGTTCTCCTTTTTCTCCCATGTTCATAAGGTATACTCCCGGATAGATTTCTTTGTTTTGAGCAGGGCACTGATTTCGAGGGTGGCAGGTACGGAGTACTCGGCCATAGCCGTTTCAGACCATGCCCCGCACTGGGTGGATCTGGATCTAGGAGAGGAGAGGGAACAGCGCCCACTCTGGCGACTGGATGTGGGATTATTGGCGGATGAGGGAGTCTGTGGAAGGGTGCGGGGATGTATCGAAAGGTACCTGGAGGCCAATGATGATGGTGAGGTCCAAGTGGGGGTAGTATGGGAAGCGCTGAAGGTGGTGGTTAGGGTAGAGTTGATCTCCATTAGGGCTTACAAGGGAAAACAGAGGCCAAAGAGAGGGAGAGATTACTGGGGGAGATTTTCAGTGTGGATAAAAGATATGCGGAGGCCCCGGACGAAGGACTGTATAGGGAGAGGCGAAGACTCCAGACGGAGTTTGACCTGCTGACCACAGGGAAGGCGGAGGCACAGTGGAGGAAGGCACAGGGGTAGGATATGAGTATGGGGAAAAGGCGAGTCGGCTGTTGGCCCACCAACTTCGTAAGAGGATAGCGGCGAGGGAAATAGGGGGAGTTAGGGATGAAACGGGAACTACGGAGCGGAGAGCAGGGAAGGTAAATGAGGTGTTTAAGACCTTTTATGAGAGGCTATATAGGTCCCAACCCCCGGAGGGAAAAGAGGGGATGCAGCAGTTTCTGGACCAACTAAGGTTCCCGAAGGTGGAGGAGCAGGAGGTGGCAGGTCTGGGGGCACCAATTGGGGTGGACGAGGTGACCAAAGGGCTGGGGAACATGCAGGCAGGGAAGGCCCCGGGACCAGACGGGTTCCCAGTGGAATTTTATAGGCAATATGTGGACTTGTTGGCCCCGCTGCTGGCGAGAACCTTTAACGAGGCCAGAGAAGGGGGGACTCTACCCCCGAACATGTCGGAGGCGACGATATCACTAATCCTGAAGCGGGATAAAGATCTTCTGCAATGCGGGTCTTATAGGCCTATCTCGCTCCTGAATGTGGACGCCAAGTTGCTGGCAAAAGTGCTGACAATGAGGATAGAGGATTGTGTCCTGGGGGTGGTGCACGAAGACCAGACAGGGTTAGTAAAGGGGAGACAACTGAATGTCAACGTGCGACGGCTGCTGGGGGTGATAATGATGCCCCCAGCGGAGGCATCATTATTTGATAGGGTAGAGTGGGAGTATTTATGGGAGGTGCTGAGGAGGTTTGGGTTCGGGGAGGGATTTGTTAGCTGGGTCAAGCTCCTCTATGGGGCCCCAGTGGCAAGTGTAGTCACAAATCGGCAAAGATCGGAGTATTTTCGGTTACATAGGGGAACAAGGCAGGGGTGCCCTCTGTCCCCATTACTGTTCGCGCTGGCAATTGAACCACTGGCCATAGCGCTGAGAGACTCCAGGAAATGGAGAGGGGTGGTTAGAGGGGGAGAGGAACACCGAGTGTCACTCTATGCGGATGACCTACTGCTGTATGTGGCGGATCCAGTGGGGGAGATGACAGAGGTTATGCAGATATTGAGGGAGTTTGGAGATTTTTCGGGATATAGGCTTAATATGGGGAAGAGTGAGCTTTTCGTAATACACCCTGGGGACCAGAGTAGAGGGATAGATGGCCTACCGTTAAGGAGAGCGGAAAGAAACTTCCGATATTTGGGGATTCAGGTAGCCAGGAGCTGGGGAACTTTACATAAACTCAATCTGACGCGGCTGGTGGAGCAGATGGAAGAGGATTTCAAAAGGTGGGATATGCAGCCGCTGTCACTGGCGGGCAGAGTGCAGACGGTTAAGATGATGGTCCTCCCGAGGTTTCTATTTGTGTTTCAATGTCTCCCCATCTTGATCACTAAGGCCTTTTTTAAGAAAATAGATAGGAGCATTATGAGCTTTGTGTGGGCAGGGAAGGCCCCGAGGGTAAGGAGGGGGTTCCTGCAGCGTGGCAGGGACAGGGGGGGACTGGCGTTACCGAATTTGGGCGACTGTTACTGGGCCGCCAATGTGGCGATGATCCGCAAGTGGATGATGGAGGGAGAGGGGGAGGCGTGGAAGAGGCTAGAGATGGCGTCCTGTAAAGGAACGAGCTTAAAAGCGCTGGTGACGGCGGCGCTACCGCTCTCCCCGAAAAGGTTTACCACGAACCCAGTGGTGGCGGCAACATTAAGTATCTGGGGTCAATGGAGGCGTCAGAAGGGTGTGTTGGGAGCCTCGGTGTGGTCCCCGATCAGGAACAACCATAGGTTTGCCCAGGAAGGTTGGACGGAGGGTTCCAGAGCTGGCACCGGGCAGGAATTAGGAGAATGGGAGACTTATTTATAGATGGGACGTTTGCGAGCTTGGGAGCGCTAGAGGAAAAGTATGAGCTGTCTCCGGGGAATATCTTTAGGTATATGCAGGTGGGGGCGTTCACGAGACAACAGGTGAGGGAATTTCCGCTGCTCCCGACACAGGGGATCCAGGATAGAATGTTTTCGGGGGTGTGGGTCGGGGAGGGCAAAGTGTCCGAAATATACCGGGAGATGAGAGAAGAGGGGGAGGAGCTGGTAGAAGAGCTGAAGGGAAAATGGGAAGAAGAGCTCGGGGAGGAGATTGAGGAGGGTTTGTGGGCTGATGCCCTAAGTAGGGTAAATTCCTCTTCCTCGTGTGCCAGGCTTAGCACACATAACGGGAGCGAGGTTGAGCAGGTTCTTCGCAGTGGAGGACAGGTGCGGGGGATGCGGGGGAAGCCCGGCGAACCACACACATATGTTTTGGTCGTGTCCTGAAGTACCTGACCGTGAAGTGCCGCCCATATTATCTTCCACGTGAGTTCACTTCAGCCATCATCACGGCGGTCTACATCCCACCCCAGGCAGAAGTGAGGAAGGCGCTGGACGAACTATACACAGCAATAAACAACTACGAAACATAACACCCAGAGGCCTTGTTCATCGTGGCCGGAGTCTTCAACAAGGCCAACCTCAAGAGTGTACTGCCAAAATTCCAATAGCACATCTCCTGTCCCACCAGAGACGACAACACTCTTGACCACTGCTACTCAAAAATCAAGGGCGCCTACCGTTCCATCCCCCGACCGCACTTTGGGAAATCAGACCATTAAGACGGTGCTCCTTCTCCCAGCATACAAGCAGAAACTCAAGCGGGAGAATCCAGCTAAGAAGGTTGTGCAGTGCTGGTCCGAGGAGACAGAAGAGCTCTTACGTGACTGCTTAGAGACAGTGGACTGGTCCATATTTAAGAACTCAGCGACCAACTTAAATGAGTATGCCACCACCGTCACAGACTTCATCAGCAAATGTGTGGACGACTGCATGGCAAAGAAAGCAGTACGTGCGTTCTCCAACCGGAAACCATGGCTCAATCGCGAGATTGACTCCCGACTGAAGGACAGATCTGAGGCGTTCAAGGCAGACGACCCTGACCTATACAAGAAATCCAGGTACGACCTCCGCAAAGCCATCAGGAATGCCAAGAGAGAATATCAAACCAAGCTAGAGTCACAGACAGACTCTCGGCGGTTGTGGCAAGGACTAAACAAAATAACGGGCTACAAAGCGAAGCCGAACAGTATCTCTGGCAGCAGCGCACCCCTCCCCGATGAACTCAATGCATTCTATGCTCGGTTCGAGCAGGTAAGCAACAATCCGCTGGCGAGTGCCCCAGCAGCCCATAATTCACCCAAACCCACCATCACAGCTTCCAAAGTCAGATTGGCCTTCCTGAAAGTGAACCCTCGGAAGGCGACAGGCCCAGACGGGATCCCTGGTCGTGCACTCAGAGCCTGCGCGGACCAGCTGGCAGAGATATTCACGGACATCTTTAACCTGTCCCTACTCCACTCCGAGGTCCCCACCTGCTTCAAGAAGACCACAATCATACCGGTACCAAAGAAGAACCAGGCAACGTGCCTCAATGACTACCGTCCAGTGGCCCTGACTCCAGTCATAATGAAGTGCTTCGAGAGGTTGATCATGAATCGCATCACCTCCATACTCCCAGAACGCCTTGATCCACTGCAATTCGCATACCGGTCCACATCAGATACCATTTCCCTGGCCCTACACTCATCCCTAGAGCATCGCGAAAACAAGGACTCCTTCATCAGACTCCTATTTATTGACTACAGCTCCGCTTTCAACACCATAATCCCAGCCAAGCTCATATCAAAGCTCCAAAACCTAGGACTTGGCTCCCCACTCTGCAACTGGATCCTCGATTTTCTGACCAACAGACCACAATCAGTAAGAATGAACAACAACACCTCCTCCACAATAGTCCTCAACACCGGCGCCCCGCAAGGCTGCGTACTTAGCCCCCTACTCTACTCCCTGTACACACACGGCTGCGTGGCAAAACTTGGTTCCAATTCCATCTACAAGTTTGCTGACGATACGACCATAGTGGGCCGGATCTTGAATAACGACGAGTCCGAAAACAGGAGGGAGATAGAGAATTTAGTGGAGTGGTGTAGCGACAACAATCTCTCCCTCAATGTCAGCAAAACTAAAGAGCTGGTAATTGACTTCAGGAAGCAAAGTACTGTACACACCCCTGTCAGCATCAACGGGGCCGAGGTGGAGATGGTTAGCAGTTTCAAATTCCTAGGGGTGCACATCTCCAAAAATCTGTCCTGGTCCACCCACGTCGACGCTACCACCAAGAAAGCACAACAGCGCCTATACTTCCTCAGGAAACTAAGGAAATTTGGCATGTCCACATTAACCCTTACCAACTTTTACAGATGCACCATAGAAAGCATCCTATCGGGCTGCATCACAGCCTGGTATGGCAACTGCTCGGCCCAGGACCGCAAGAAACTTCAGAGAGTCGTGAACACCGCCCAGTCTATCACACGAACCTGCCTCCCATCCATTGACTCCATCTACACCTCCTGCTGCCTGGGGAAAGCGGGCAGCATAATCAAAGATCCCTCCCACCCGGCTTACTCACTCTTCCAACTTCTTCCATCGGGCAGGAGATACAGAAGTCTGAGAACATGCACGAACAGATTCAAAAACAGCTTCTTCCCCACTGTCACCAGACTCCTAAACGACCCTCTTATGGACTGACCTCATTTACACTACACCCTGTATGCTTCATCCGATGCCAGTGCTTATGTAGTTACATTGTATATGTTGTGTTGCCCTATTATGTATTTTCTTTTATTCCCTTTTCTTCTCGTGTAGTTAATGATCTGTTGAGCTGCTCGCAGAAAAATACTTTTCACT
This sequence comes from Scyliorhinus torazame, assembly GCF_047496885.1. NCBI lineage: Eukaryota > Metazoa > Chordata > Chondrichthyes > Carcharhiniformes > Scyliorhinidae > Scyliorhinus > Scyliorhinus torazame. Next base: position 261,055,769 of record NC_092716.1, read on the forward strand.
GTACCTCGGTACACGTGACAATAAACAAATCCAATCCAATCCAATCCAGCACTGGAGGAGTATTGGAGGGGAGTGGCAAGAGTGATCTCGAAGGTGGTGAAGGTCCGGGTCAAGCCAGGCTGGGGGTTAGCTATATTTGGGGTAGCGGATGAGCCGGGAGTGCAGGATGCGAAAGAGGCCGATATTGTGGCCTTTGCGTCCCTGGTAGCCCGGCGAAGGATTTTACCCATGTGGAAGGAAGCGAAACCCCTCGGCGTGGAGGCCTGGATAAACAATATGGCGGGGTTCATAAAACTGGAGCGGATAAAGTTTGCGCTGAGAGGATCGGCTCAGGGGTTCTCCAGGCAGTGGCAACCGTTCCTTGACTATCTAGCGGAACGTTAGGGGAAAATAGATAGCCAGCAGCAGCAGCCCAGAAAGAGTGGTGGGGGGTGGGAGGGATGGGGGGAGGGAGGAAAGAGGGGGGGGGGGCAACTTGTTTTTGTTCTAGTTGGGGTAGAGGGGAGGGGGGGGAGCACTATTTCTTGTTACTTTGTTCGTTCACTACTTTATTTAAACAATGTTATCGATTAGTTATTGTGTTACCGTTTTTGTTGATTTGTAAGGTGGAAAAATTATGTTTGAAAACTTTAATAAAATATATTTTTTTAAAAAGAAAGTATTATTTCACCATTTCACAGATTGTGCCTGTTTCAGCTGAACAAAATAAGAGACAGACATTTGCTGATTCATTCCCGAGGTCAAATCAGGGTCAAGCTGACTGCTTTCAATTTCAAACAATGCTTGGAAGTTATCTGTCAGTCACCATCAACTGGTGCATTCTCCATGGGAATACCTCTACCTATCAAAGTTCACTTGCCAACCAGTCGACATTCGCATGTAGGATATGCTGTTGTTTTCCCTTTACACTGGTATTGTTGCGCAGTGTACTGTTGAGGGCAAGATGAAAAACTTTGACATGCCTGTTTTTTCAGCAATACTCAAGTCCTGTGCAGTCAAACACTCTCTCCCCAGATTAAAATGCTTGAATTATTGATCATCACTGCATGTGAGGCAGCAAATGGAAATGTCGGTGCACTCATGCGCTGCGTGTTTTCACTCCATGGAAGGACTAACATGCTATGGAAGCACATGTTATTATATGTACACGCTGAGAATTAGGTGGTACTGCATGTCATCGCAAACCAAGGTGGTTTTATCCTTTTCCCTTCCTTTTACTAGAACATCAAAGAGTAATCTGCCACAGGTGTCTGGCCCCCAAATATCCTCTGTTCTCGTACCCTCTAAGAGGAGCAAGCATTCCAAATTCTGGACAGAAGACCATCAAGCTTATCTGCAGGTGGGGAGGAGGGTGTATGGCAACTGCCAGTTCAAGCTAGCACTCTGCTCCTCTTCCTTCTAATTCCTTCATTAACTCAACCATATCATGAAACCCTAATGTCAGTCTATTTTGCTGAGAGGAACGTGCAAATTTTGCTCATTTGGGACAGCTTTCTAGCTTCCCCACAGTCCGTCACTCCTTTTTGTTGTGCGAGGTGAGAAAGGGTCTGGATCCATTGCCTGGTACCGGTAATCCAGGGAGTCATTCGATCACACTCAGTCCGCATTCAGCTGGCGAACTGAATCTGTTCGAGAGAGAGAAAAATAAAAATAAATTAAAGAAGAAAGAGAAAGAAAGACTTGCATTTGTATGGCATCTTTCACAACATCAGCACATTCCCAAAGACAAATAAGTACTTTCTTTAAGCAGTGTCACTGCTGTAATGTAAGAAACTCAGAAGACAAGATGTGTACAGGAAGATCCCACAAACAACAAAATGATAATAACCAGACAATCTATTTTTTTGAGTTGTTGATTAAGGGATAAATACTGACCAAGTTGTTCCAGAGGTAAGGGGCTGGATTCTCCGGTTGGTGACGCCGAAATCACATTCGGCGATCGGTCGGAGAATCGCCATTCACGACCGAATCAGGGGTGGGGGGGCGCCACTTTAGCGATGCTCCGGCCCTCCAAAGCGGGGTAATCTCCGGGTTCGGCGCACAATGTATCAACAGCCTCAGCACATTGCCTGAGGCCCGCCCCCCGATGCTCCGCCCCCGACAGGCCGGGTTCCCGACGGCGTGGGTCTCTCGTGCTATTTTTTCGGGAATTTGGCGTGTCAGTCCAGCACCGCCACAGCCGGGGGGGGGGGAAGGGGGGGGGTGGTGGGCGATCAGCAGGCGGGGGTCTTTGCCAGGGGCTGGGGTACTGTGGGGGAGGGGGGTGGTCCAGGGCGCACGAGCCGGCCAAAGGGGAGGCATTATTTCGCAGGCTGGGTCCACGAGCGGCCGGTGCCATGTTGCACGGTGTGGCCGCGGCAGGCCACCTCCGCGTACATATACGGCCACGGATCTGGCAATTCTCCAGCCGTATCGGCAGCTAGAGCCGTGTGCTCGACGTTGCCGTCCTGCTAGCCCCCAGATAAATAGAGGATCGGTGGCCGTTTTACACCATTTGTTCTGTCATAAAACGCCACCGTTCCCACGCCGGCGTGGGGGGCTTAACCTCAAACTCGGAGACCCCAGCCCAGAAACTCAGTTTTACACACAGAACATTGGGGAATGTGAGCAGCTCGTGTTGACAGCTGAGGGGAAAGTCCTTGCCAGCTGGGCGTAATAGTGAGACATTTCTTGGGTGAAGGGCCTGAAGTTTCCTTTGCATTGCAAAGCTTATTCAAGAACTGCAATGGGAACATTGTGTATTTCTAGTTTTGTCTGATGAGAGCGGCATTCCTTTATTGTGATGCTCCCCCTTTGCCAGGAGGAATTAGCGACGGCGAGCTTACTTGTGGTATTCAAAATCGGGAAGCAGGCGCCATGCCCAATGAGGGGGAGAGAGGGGATACGACTTGTCCAACATCGCTAAAGACAGTTGTGGCACTGGCTGGGGGCCTCCTGCCGGGCCGGGGAGAGTGCCGGGGGTCAGCCAGGCGGTGGGCCATGGGGTTGGGGTGTGATACTGTACAGACACCCTGACTCACTCTGTAGATGTTCAACAGTGGAAAGAGGTGGAGTGTGAGTGCCTCATGCCTTTTATAGTGAGATCCCACCCCTGAGTGTCCTGCCTGATTATTGGTCATGTCCTGTTCTCTGTGTCCATTAGCTGCCTGTCTGTATATCATGACATTGTGGTGAACCACTGTATTAGGGGATGTAAGGTAGGACCTGCACTACAGGTTCGCCGGTAGCTCCTGCCGGCTGGCTCCGCCCACGGAGAACTGTATAAATATGCGTGACCTCCAGTGCCCTGCCATTTCGCCAGCTGCAGCAGGAGGCCTCGCATCTGACTGTAATAAAGCCACAGTTGTTCCCAACTTTAGTCTTTGTGCAATTGATCGTGCATCAATTTAGTACAGTCAGATTTTCCACAGAATGGATATCCGAATTAAGCCCGATCGCCTGCAGCTGGATCCGCACTCGCCCGACGCCAGGAAAGACTTTACTCACTGGCTGGCCTGTTTTGAGGCTTACATCAACGCGGCGGACCCCGCGCCAACGGAGTCTCAGAAGATAAACGTCCTGTACTCCAGACTGAGCTCCAGCGTGTTCCCGTTGATCCAAGACGCCACAAACTATACAAAAGCAATGGAATTCCTTAAGGAACACTACGCGCAGAAGGCGAACACGCTCTTCGCCAGGCATGTACTCACCACCCGCTCGCAACTACCTGGTGAGTCCATCGAAGACTTCTGGCGGGCCCAAATTCCACTCGTCCGGGACTGTGACTGTCAGGCCGTCACGGCCGCCGAACACGCGAATCTCCTCGTGCGCGATGCCTTCGTGACGGGGATTGCGTCGGACCGCATCCGAGAACGATTACTGGAAGGGGCCACGCTCAAACTGGCGGAGACGAAAACCTTGGCGCTCTCCATGACGGTCGCATCCCGTAACGTACAATCGTACCCCTCCCGCCGCGCTGCCCACCCTCCTACTCCTTCCTACCCCTCCTGGACCCCGCCGACGACCTCCTCAGCCGGGGCCCTGCCTTCCCAAAACGCCTGTGCCCCACGTCGATCTGCGCACCCCGGGGATCCCCGCTGCTACTTCGGCGGTCAGCAGAAGCACCTCCGCCAACACTGCCCGGCCCGCACTGCAGTTTGTAAAGACTGCAGTAAAAAGGGCCACTTCGCGGCGGTGTGCCAGGCCCGCGCAGTCGCTGCGATCGCGTCCGTTATCGCCCTCCCCACACCAGACGCACAATGGGAGCTGCCATCTTCTTTTCCCGGTTCCATGTGCGAACAATGGGCGCCGCCATCTTGTCCCCCTTCGGCCACGTCCCGACCCCGCAATGTACGCACCATGGGCGCCAACATCTTGTCCCCCACAGGGTCTCCAGACAGCCCGACATCGGAACCGTACACGCTCGCCACCCGAAGCATCCGATGGCTACCCGCAGCTCGCATCGATGACGCTGGACCAATCTCGCCCACACAAACTGGCCACCGCGTCGACGACGGTTAAAATCAATGGCCACGCGACCTCGTGCCTGCTGGACTCCGGGAGCACCGAAACCTTTAGTCACCCAGACACAGTAAGGCACTGCTCCCTCGCGGTCCACCCTGCCAATCAAAGGATCTCCCTAGCCTCCGGATCCCACTCCGTCCCGATCTGAGGCTTTTGTACAGTCACCCTCACGGCCCAGGGCGTAGAATTTAGTAACTTCTGCCTCTATGAACTTCCTAATCTCTGCGCTGCACTCCTGTTGGGCCTGAACTTCCAGTGTAACCTCCAGAGCCTCACCCTCAAATTCGGAGGGCGCTTATCCCCCCCCTACCGTTTGCGGCCTCACGACCCTCAAGGTCGAAGCCCCCTCCCTTTTTGCCAATCTAACTGCGGATTGCAAGCCTGTTGCCACTAGAAGCAGACGGTACAGCACCCAGAACAAGGCCTTCATGAGGTCCGAAGCCCAGTGGCTGCTTAAGGAGGGTATTATCGAGGCCAGCAACAGTCCCTGGAGAGCCCAAGTGGTAGTGGTTAAAACTGGGGAGAAACACAGGATGGTCGTGGACTACAGCCAGACCATCAATTGGTACACGCAGCTCGACGCGTACCCCTCCCACGCATATCTGATATGGTCAATCAGATTGCGCAGTACCAGGTCTTCTCAACAATTGTCCTGAAATCCGTCTACCACCAGCTCCCCATCCGGAAGTCGGGCCGGCCATACACGGCCTTCGAGGCAGACGGTCGCCTCTACCACTTCCTTAGGGTCCCTATCTGTGTCACAAATGGGGTCTCGGTCTTCCAAAGAGAGATGGACCGAATGGTCGACCAGTACGGTTTGCGGTCCACCTTTCTGTACTTACATAATGTCACCATCTGCGGCCATGATCAGCAGGACCACGATGCCAACCTCGAAAGATTCCTCCACACTGCCACTCTTCTCAACCTGACCTATAGCAATGAGAAGTGTGTGTTCAGCACGACCCGGTTAGCCATTCTCGGCTATATAGTCCAAAACGGACTTCTCGGGCCCGACCCAGGCCGCATGCGCCCCCTCATGGAGCTCCCTCTCCCCCTGCAGCTCCGGGAGGTGATCCAGGTTGGGCAAGTGTGTGGCTGGAAGTGTCGTCCGCAGGTCCCTGTTCATCAGGAGTTGAGCCGGCGACATGCCAGTGGACAGTGGGGTCGCCCTGTACGCAAGCAGCGCGAGGTAGATGTCAGAAGCAGAGTCCGCAGCCTTGCAGATGAGCTGTTTCACAATGTGCACCCCTTTCTCAACCTTCCCGTTGGACTGCGAATAGTGTGGGCTGGAAGTGACAGGTTTGAAATGGTATGACTTGGTAAACATAGACCACACGTGGCTGTTGAAGCACGGGCCATTGTCACTCATGACAGTGAGTGGGATACCATGCCTGGAGAACGTCTCCTTACAGGTCTTGATGACAGTCCAAGATGTGAGGTCTGAGAGCTTCAAGACTTCAGGGTAATTGGAGAAATAGTCAATAATCAACACGTAGTCACGACCATTCGCACGAAAGAGGTCGATGCCAACCTTGGACCATGGGGAGGTCTCGATTTCATGCTGCTGGAGCGTCACCTTGCTCTGCGCTGGGCGTTGCCGCGGTTCGAGCACATCATGATGTCGGAGTCCTGACGCTCCGTGCATCGTCACACATGCACAGTGTGGGTGTCAGCCGCTTTGTTATCCCGTTCGCATCGCGCATTTGTGGGGCTCCGGGAAAAGAACGCGAAATGGCCGCTTCCATCAATGCTGAGGCATCTGGGAGTCCACACTCTCTGCCTCGTGGGAGGCAGGTTTCTCATTTTCAGCCGATTTGTACTGGGCATAGCGATTTTTGGCGTGCTCATACACTGTGCATGTTTCAATCGTGACTGGTAGGGTCATATGCTTGATTTTCAGTAGCTGCTCTCTCAGAGGATCAGAGTGAACTCCAAAAACGATTTGGTCTCTGATCATGGAGTCAGCAATATCACCAAAGTTGCAGGACAGCGATAGCAGGCGGAGGTTAGTTAAGAAGGAGTTGAAAGATTCATCTTTACCTTGTAGACGCTGTTTGAATATGTAGCGTTCAAAGATTTCATTAGTGTCCACTTCACAGTGACTGTCAAACTTGTCCAGGATGGTCTGAAACTTTGTCTTGTCCTGGCCTTCGGTGAAATGAAAAGAGTTGAAGAGTTTGATGGCTTGCTCACTCGCTGTTGAGAGGAGAAGCGCGATCTTCCTTGCATCAGACGCACCCTCGAGGTCTGAGGCTGCGATGTACAGCAGAAACTTTTGCTTGAATGTCCGCCAGTTGGCACTGAGATTGCCGGAGGTATTGAGTGGTGAGGAGCCTGAATCCTCTCCATGGTGCCGGGATACATTCGCTGGTCGTCACGGAACGGACTGAGGTAAACCACCTAGATTAAGCAGTCCCCTGGTAGCATGATGTGTTATGTACTCTGGGATAACACAGGCTGCAACTGGATGCAGCTTTAACCAAAAGATACTCCAGACCTTGACGTTAGTTCAATCTGATTTATTGAACCAGTAGCACAGTTAGCACAGTTCTCCATGAGTTCGACTCTCTGCTAACCTAAGTGTGGTTACTCTGTCTGACTGAACCAGACTAGCTCTTAGCCACGTGCTGGAGGTGTGATACTGTACATACACCCTGACTCACTCTGTAAATGTTCATCAGTGGAAAGAGGCGGAGTGTGAGTGAGATATAGTTGTATCCTTATAAAAGTATATAAAAGTATCCTTTTATAGTGAGATACCACCCTGAGTGTCCTGCCTGCTCATTGGTCATGTCCTGTTCTTTGTGTTCATTAGCTGCCTGTCTAATATCATTATCTGTATGTCTGCATATCATGACATCCCCGATGCCGACCTCCGCCTCAGGGACTGCCCCCCTCCCTGGACCCACCAACCAGCGCCCACTGCTCCATGATGGTGAGGGGCCGCAAGTCAGGCAGGCCCCCTCCGGGCTTCTCCTTCTCCCTGTGCTTATGCACTGCCTTCTCTTGGGGAGGTGGAGGAGGGGGGGGGGGGGGAGGGGGGGCAGCTGGTGGTCTTCGTGACCAGGGCACCCAGCCATGGCAGGCGCTATGGGTGTTGGCATGTGGTGCAGAGTGGGGTGCGGGCAGATTGCAGGCAGGTGGGGCTTGGCTGCCCTCTGAGGGGGGTGGAGCAGTTACGGGTGTGTGGGACCGGGCCTGGTGCCAGGGGCACTGGCTGCTCACCCTGGCCACCCTGAGGAGGTTGTGCAGCTTCTTCTGACGCTGCTATCTGATCCTGGCGGTGGGTCCCATGGAGCTCATGGCCTTTGCTGCCTGCAGCCAGGCACAGTGTACAGCGGCGGGTATCAGCCTCCTTCCCACCCTGAAGTGTCTGAATTGGGGGAAGGCCTGTAGCCACCTGTGTTGGCCACTTCCCGACTTAAAAATGGAGGTCCGCAAAGGCTACAGGGAAATTCAGCCAACACAGGCAAAAACTGGCAAGTGCAGAAATCCTGTGTATTAGAACTTGCAAAAGCCCAGACAGCACTGAAACTCACAGCCATCTGCATACTAATGAGCGATCCCCGGGAACAATCGAAACATTTAAGGTGAATAAGGCCAAGCCAGACTCCTCGGCGTCAGCAGGAGCCAAGACAAAGGAAGGCCAACGGACACTCAGGGACCGCCCAGCGATCAGGGAACAACTCCAGTATTGGAGAAATCGATCCAAGTGACCGGAACGTAGTCCAGATACCAGATACGGGGTTCGCCCCCGAATGGCGTGAAGCCCCTGGGGACTATAAAGTAAAGCCCCCAAGTTCAATTTGGTCTTCTCGGCAGGGTCACTCAACAGCGCAAAATAACCCTCGACAGTGAGCTGCCCAGCTGCCGCAACAACCAAGTAAGTCTCCAGTCAACGCTCGCTACGAGATAGGCGCTCCGAGCTACCAGTCCCTGCCAGCCTCCAGTCTCCAGTCAACGCTCGCTACGAGATAGGCGCTCCGAGCTACCAGTCTCTGCCAGCCTCCAGTCTCCAGTCAACGCTCGCTACGAGATAGGCGCTCCGAGCTACCAGTCCCTGCCAGCCTCCAGTCTCCAGTCAACGCTCGCTACGAGATAGGCGCTCCGAGCTACCAGTCCCTGCCAGCCTCCAGTCTCCAGTCAACGCTCGCTACGAGATAGGCGCTCCGAGCTACCAGTCCCTGCCAGCCTCCAGTCTCCAGTCAACGCTCGCTACAAGATAGGCGCTCCGAGCTACCAGTCCCTGCCAGCCTCCAGTCTCCAGTCAACGCTCGCTACGAGATAGGCGCTCCGAGCTACCAGTCCCTGCCAGCCTCCAGTCTCCAGTCAACGCTCGCTACGAGATAGGCGCTCCGAGCTACCAGTCCCTGCCAGCCTCCAGTCTCCAGTCAACGCTCGCTACGAGATAGGCGCTCCGAGCTACCAGTCCCTGCCAGCCTCCAGTCTCCAGTCAACGCTCGCTACGAGATAGGCGCTCCTAACTACCAGTCCATACCAGCTTTTGAATCCTGCAGACTCAGATCGAACGAAAGGCCATTTGTTCCCCTGACCTGGTGGGCCAATTCTGAAGCTAAGTGTAGGCTTTTTAGTGATAGAGAATAGTCTAGAAAGTAGAGTTTATGCATGAGTAGTGATTTACTGTGTATAATAAATGTGTTTTGATTTGAATCTTACTAATTGGTGTGTTGAGTTATTAATCAGTGTCTGAACCTGAACCTTGTGGTGGTATCATAAAGATACCTGGCGACTCTAGAGCAAAGGTTATAGAAACAGAGCAAATTCAGTAAAGACCCAACGGGCAACAAATTAAGAGCCAACCAAAGTCAGCAACAGGCTGATTTCAATATCACCAGACAGGATCTGGCAAACAGACTGGGAGCAGCTCCTCACAGATAAATCTACATCCGAAAAATGGGAGTCTTTTAAAAGTGAAATTCTGAGAGTTCAGGACCAACATGTTCCTCATGTGTGGCACATTCATTGAATGCTCGACTTTCCAATGGGGGACTTTGAAGCATTTAATTAAGGTCATGCACAGCTGCGAGAAGAACTCAACACCAACGTTCCCTCGGGGTATATATCCATGAAGCAATCAGAAACATACTGCACAGGGAACATGTTCCTCTAAGAGTGAAGGCCAACGGTAGCAAGTCCAGGATGTCACGGGGTTTCGAGAGTTTGATAAAGGAATAGCATATGGTAGGTATAGAGCACAAACATGGGGGAGGCTCTACACAACCATAGAGTGTGTCGGGGGGGCTTAAAAAAGGAATTAGGGGGGCAAAGGTGCGCCACAAAATATAATTGGCAGACAGAATTAAGGAAAGCCTCACGGCTTCTTATAAGTATATTAAGAACAAGAGGATGATCAGTAAAAGCGTGAGGCCTATTCAGGACTAAAGGGGCAAACTGTGTATTCAGCCAGAGGTCATGGGCAAGGCCTCAAATGAATATGTATTCAGTAAGGAGACATGCGGCGCGGTCGAACAGCCATGTCGCGCACGACCCGATGAAACGACAAAGCCGCAAAATCTCGGGGGGGCCTCTTGCGAGATTTGCAACACTCAGAACATCTTACGAGATCTAACAAGATCTTGTAATATGTCACGATCTGGGTCTCACCCAGTTTGGTGGGTTTACTGGGTTACGGAGATGGGGACATGGGCCGAGGTAGGTGCTCTTTCAGAGGGTCGGTGCTGACTCGATGGGCCGAATGGCCTCTTTCTGCACTGTAGGGATTCTAGGATTCTGTGAAAGCAAGTGGACTGGATGCCTGGATCTATCATGAAATAGGCACTGACTGTGTTTACAGCTTATTCTTGCCCCCATCTGGAGAGTATCTGCAGGTCCATCAGGTCTAAATGGTGTGGCTTGAGCCTGGCAGGATATACTCACCAGCTGGAGATGCTTGCTTAACTTACACCTTCAAAAGCAGATTCCGCAGACTTGTCCCATGGTATTAAGAGGAGCAATGTTGGACAGGGGCTTCCAAGCTTGCACCTGCTCCATTTGGAAACCAATTTCCCTATAAACCACAAACAATGGTTGTTTAACCATTCTGATTCCAAATGTGTTATTTTAAATTTGGAATCATAAACTATTACGGCACAGAAGTGGGCCTTCGAACCACCATGTTTGCAGCCAATTCCTTACTCGACCTAATCCAAAACTAATCAACTGGATGGAGAGGCTGGATAGGCTGGGACTTTTTTCCCTGGAGCGTAGGAGACTTAGGGGTGAACTTATAGAGGTCTATAAAATAATGAGGAACATAGATAAGGTAGATAGTCGACATATTTTCCCAGAGGTAGAGGAGTCTAGAACTAGAGGGCATAGGTTTAAGGTGAGAGGGGAGAGATACAAAAGAGACCAGAGGGGAAATCGTTTCACACAGAGGGTGGTGAGTGTCTGGAACGGGCTGCCAGAGGCAGTGGTAGAGGCGGGTACAATTTTGTCCTTTAGAAAGTAGTTAGACAGTTACATGGGCAGAGTGGGTACAGAGGGGTATGGGCCAAATGCGGGAAAGTGGGACTAGCTTAGTGATAGAAACTGTGCGGCATGAAACATCTATGATTCTATAACTCTATGACTTGCTCCATAGCCCTGTTCTTAATCTCATTCAAATATTGATCTAATTGCGCCTTAGAAGATACAATGGTCTCTCACTCAATCTTTCCCATTTATACCCTAAAGGTCTTTAAGTTATAGAGATCCAAGGAGCTTCATGCAGCTCTTACTTAAAGTACTCCTTCCAAAAAATGACTCATTAATGGCCATATTTCAACATTTCTGACATGGCGCTATCAGGGTATCTTAGTGTGTTTCAATGAACATTCGAAGGAGTTAATCCCAGTTGCTCAGTTAATTCCCTCAATCCACCGCCACTGCCATAAAATGCTGGGCAGTGGAAAGCAGGCACAAGTGAGAAGTTATAAAATATTAGATTATAATATAATATATTAGATGACAAGTGACAAGGTCTTATTTTTACTCAAGTTGGAGAAAAGGTGGGAAGGGAAGGGGGGTATATCCTTTGAAGTGTGGGGTACACCCCTGCTAAGATTGTTACCCCTCTGACTGCATCGCCACCTGGCCACTAAAACTGGCCCCCAATTGCCCTGTTCCCCCTTCCTTTGTGCACGATCGCGCCCAACTCTAAAAGTCGGGGATTTGCCTGCATTCCTGTCTCCCTGATCTTTCTCCTGGGGTGTTCCAGCAGTTCCTACCACTGAGTCCTGGCACTGCTGATTGGCCAGCAGGTCCAGAGGGCGGGACGCTTTGCCATTGAGGGGTGGGAGTCCACTCTCTGCTTGTTAAGGCCACCCCCAGTGTGTCATCACTGCAGGCCAGCCTTGTTTGAAGTCAATCAGTTTGAGACCGACTTTCCTTCTGTTGCAGTACAACCCGGGGAAAATCCGGCCTCATGTGTGGCACATTCATTGTATGCTCGACTTCCCAATGGGGGACTTTGAAGCATTTAATTAAGGTCATGCACAGCTGCAATAAATACTGAACGCCGACGTTCCCTCAGGGTATATGTCCGTGAAGCAATCAGAAACATACTGCACAGGGAACAAACAGCCCGTACACAGGCAACATTCCCCTTCAGATACCCATATGCACATCTGAGTGCCAATCTTAAAGGGACTGTGCAGTGCAATAAGCCACCTGTTCACAAAATCTACAGAAAACGTAGTTTCACTGCTCCTGGTGAGGGTGCGCCAACGCTGGGCTGGGATTGAATGTGGGCAAAAGCTGGCCCACTAGTTGGAGAACCGGTATGAGTGGCACGGCAGTTAGCACTGCTGCCTCACAGCCAGGGACCTGGGTTCAAATCCAGCCTTGAGTCACTCTCCGTGCGGAGTCTGCACTTTCTCCCCGTGTCTGCGTGAATTTCCTCCGGGTGCTCCGGTTTCCTCCCACAGTCCAAAGATGTGTGGATTAGGTGGATTGGCCATACTAAATTGCCCATTTGTGTCCAAAGGTTAGGAAGGGTTATGGGGGTAGGGCCGGGGCGTGGGCCTGCGTGGGGTACTCTGTCAGAGGGTCAGTGCCGCCTCAATGGGCTGAATAACCTCCTTCTTCACTGTGGGGATTCTGTGATTCTCGGAGCCCCTTGTGGCTGTTCTCTGGGAGGACCATTGCTATTTCATTACATTCAGGCATTTATCTGGACTGCGGTGGGCTTCCTGCCTGATCAATATGGCAGAATTCCTGTCCCGGGAAGCTGCCAGCCAATCATAGGCCTGCAGCTCTTCAGTACTGGAAGTACCACCATGAGGGCAGCGCGGTAGCGCAGTGGTTAGCACACTTGCTTCACAGCTCAGGTTCAATTCCCGGCTTGGGTCACTGTCTGTGCAGAGTCTGCACGTTCTCCCCGTGTGTGCGTAGGTTTCCTCCGGGTGCTCCAGTTTCCTCCCACAGTCCAAAGATGTGCAGGTTAGGTGGATTGGCCATGATAAATTGCCCTTCGTGTCCAAAAAGGTTAGGTGGGGTTACTGGGTTACAGGGATAGGGTGGAGTTATAGGGTGCTCTTTCCAAGGGCCGGTGCAGACCTGATGGGCCAAATGGCCTCTTTCTGCACTGTAAATTCTATGATTCTATGATTCTACCATGCGGTGTCACAGTGGGGCCTACCATAAGGGTCATTGATGGATTGCCAGAGAGAGACGAGTGTGGATGACGAGAGGGGTGCCCCCAATAAGTGGTGTATTGGGAGGGGAGCAAATTCCCCTGCAATTTTACCAACGTCGGGTGAAAGGTCAAGAGGACTGCCACCCAAGGACCAATAAAGGCCTTTAAGCGGCCAATTAATGGACCGTGACTCAGCATAAAAGCCCGGCCAATGAGATTCCCTGATACATGCAATTCAATAGGCTCCTGGTCAGGATGGAGTCGAGTTGTGCCTGCTGATTCCCAATGTTCACACACAACATCAGAGCAGGGTGCACCTTCCCACCAAAGTGAAGGTAACCAATACAGGCGTCTTCATGTATCAAACCCTTCCAAACCGTCCCAGGAAACCCAAAGCATGTCAGGCAGTTTACAGTTCGCACGCCAAAGAGAAAATGCTGGAAAATCTCAGCAGGTCTGGCAGCATCTGTAGGGAGAGAAAAGAGCTAACGTTTCGCGTCCAGATGACTCTTTGTAAAAGTTTTTTACAGTCCGCACGCAAGTATCAGGGAAATGGTAACGCCTGTGTGTGCAAGGAGGAAGAAGCTGGAAAGGAGATATTGGCTGGATCAAACACACAGGCCTCATTGGATGCTCAGGCTTTCCTAACATGCCAGGCACTGCACCTGGTACCCATGTGTGCGTCTGAACTCTTCATAGCAGCCCTATGGCCTTCATGAGTTGGAGGGATTTGCACTCAGTTACTGTTGAGGTGGTATCTGACCAGCAGGAACAGTGTCGTGTACACCAGTGCCAGTCTCCTCAGTGGGACATTCTATGATGCCTGCTTTTTTGTTGCAAAGCGGATGAAGCAGGATAAATGCCTCTTAAGATTTAAAAAAAAACATCCCATTCATTCTAGAAATCTTCAAACAGCAGAGAACTATCTTGGCTTGAGTATCTAATTCCTATTCTATTGTCCAAATAGAATGGAGGAGCATATGCAAAATGACGAGAGCCGTGCACCATGAAATGGTCCGTGGCAACGTGTGCGACAGTTTGGTTTGCACCGTGCTTGATGGACACCCAGAGAAAGTGAGCGACGTGCTTACTGCAACTAGCGCCTGATAGCTGCAGACGTCTTTCTCATTTGCAGGGGGCTGAGTCAGCCACATTGATTGGCTCGATTGTTTTGCCCCACTGCTGGTTTCACTGGAAGAAGTCTTACAACACCAGGTTAAAGTCCAACAGGTTTGTTTCGAATCACTAGCTTTCGGAGCACTGCTCCTTCCTCAGGTGAATGAAGAGGTAGATTCCAGAAACATATATATAGACAAAGTCAAAGATGCAAGACGATACTTTGAATGTAAATCTTTGCAGATAATTAAGTCTTTACAGGTCCAAACGGAGCAACTGGAGAGAGGGATAATCACAGGTTAAAGAAGTGTGAATTGTCTCAAGTCAGGACAGTTGATTGGATTTTTCAAGCCCAGGCCAGATGGTGGGGGATGAATGTAATGCGACATGAATCCCAGATCCCGGTTGAGGCCGTATTCATGTGTGTGGAACTTGGCTATAAGTTTCTGCTCGGCGATTCTGCGTTGTCGTTCGTCCTGAAGGCCGCCTTGGAGGACACTTACCCGGACGGAGATCAGAGGCTGAATGCCCTTGACTGCTGAAGTGTTCCCCGACTGGAAGGGAACATTCCTGCCTGGCGATTGTTCACTGGAGGCTGAGGTACAGCCCCGAATGGAGACCGTCTGCTTCTGGAAGCCCCTCTTCCAGCTCTACCCCCAAGTCTGCAGCATCAAAGGAACGAGAGCTGCTCACACATCCCTGCCACGTCATGCCTTTTACATTAAACTGCAACACTTAATAGCTTCCACTTCCCTGAATTTCGTGCTCTGTGGGTAATCACTGCTGCAGGCTAAATTATCTCGGGAAATCCTGTCTATTCAAATGAGGAGAGGATGTTCCATCGCAAAATTTTGCCAAGACGACACAAACAAAGCGATTTTGTATTTTTACACTGCGAATGTCCTAACATCATTATTTTTCAAGCTGTGATTTATAATGGATGCATTCGGTTTGCGAATTGACCTGCAGGACAAAACATAAAGGACAGCTCGGGTGAAGAAACCTCGACACATTGCTGATCAGTCAGAACTTGCAAAAACAGAAGGTCAACTTTTCAGATGTTCTATGAAAGAAAGGATGTGCTTTGAGATCCAAAATAATGCATTGATGTTCAAAAGTGAGGTGAGACTTTTATTCTTTCAATGCGATCACCTGAGAGTCAAATACAGGAGCAAACATCTATCTGATTGAGTTGTTCGCCTTTCACTTCCTACTGAAATATTCTGAGGCTCACTTTCCGTTCTTGTAATGCATTCAAGAAACTTCAAAAGGGAATCAATCACACACGCACACACACAGATACACCGCACAACACACAATACACAACAAAGTACACAACTACATCCAATCAGCATAGAGTGCCCCATTCTACTTAAAGTCTGCTCTAGCCATCAAAGTGGAGGATGGGACGCAAGACTTAAGTCACTGGGGAGACCGACCGGAGGGGGTTACTGGTGCTGTTGGTGGAGATGTGGGCCCTACACAGGTGTCTATCATCATACTCACCCTCTGCTCATCTGCTCCAGTCAAGCCTTATCTCAGGCTGTCCAGTGCAGCAGGAGAATGGTGTGAGTCACAGCACCCCTAAGAGTGGGAGTGATAGGAGTCCAGCCTGAATCTTCTCTCTCTGCAGAACCTGAATCTTCTCTCTCTGCAAACCCATACGTTTACCAGATGTCCCAGTTTGACACTGTCCATCCTGTTTTTTTAAAAAAAAACCCTCTGAGCAGCTTTGCGTGTCCTGACTTTAATCGATTCTTCTAATGTTGCCTCCTGTCGAATTGTTTGCTGTTGCTGTTGATGGTGTGATTGTGATTTCCCTTTGGACATGATGTCCGACTGACAGCTAAACTCAGCAGCTCAGTCAGTGATCTGCATCGGTCTGTGCACCCGCGCTGCACTCCCAAGTTAGTTTCTGAAATAACAGAGCACGAAACCCACCCAGCAGTTTCAAATCCTGTCTCTCCAAACCAGATAGGGTCTAAAATTGCACCGTGGGACACTAATGTCCGGATACTTATTTGCAAACTTCATTTTAAACTGACTTGTGCTGTTGCTGAAAAGCTGCTCGTCCTGCTGCATAATCTCAGGGTGAAAGATGTGCTGATGTGTCCCTTTTCCAAAGTGATACATTCACAATTCTATATTTAAAAGTTAAGAGTTGCGTATCTGATATTTATGGGTGGCACAGTGGCGCAGTGGTTAGCACTGCTTCCTCACGACGCCGAGGTCCCAGGTTCGATCCCGGCCACGGGTCACTGTCCGTGTGGAGTTTGCACATTCTCCCCGTGTTTGCCTGGGTTTCACCCCCACAACCCAAAGATGTGCAGGGTGGGTGGATTGGCCACGCTAAATTGTCCCTTAATTGGAAAAAAAAGAGAATTGGGTACTCTAAATTTATTTATTTTTAAATCTATTTATAATATGAGTTTGTCCCCGGGCTTTTACCTTTGTAAATGGATGTAACCGGGGCCAGGAATTTCTGGTCCTGTCGGTAGTAGGAATATTGAGGGTGGGACGGAAAATTTGACGGACCGGCATGTTGACATTGTGCGGAAATTTCCGGACCCCACTGGTGGTGGCGGGGGGGGAAATCCTGGCTCACGTGTCGGAGCCTGAATCTAACCCAGGCTATGACTATCCTCCCTCTACCCCTCCCTCTGATTGAAGCTTGCTCAGTATTTGCTCAGACAACTTAATGAAGAAGACGTCAGTTTGTGTAAGAACTGCCTCAAACTCGCATGTCTCACTTCATCCGAGTTGCAATTCTATGAATTGTGCTGGCAAACCAGGACCACTGACCACTCTTCTGCCAACGCCGCTAACTGTTGAGGGCTCAACCCCAACCTGGGGAACAGGTCTGCCTCACCAGCCCTCTCATAGTTCCCTCTGAGCCAGAAGGTTGTGGGTTCAAGTCTCACTCCAGAACACAACTATTTATGCTGACACCTCCAGTGCTGTGCTGAAGGAGTGCTGGATTGTTGGAGATTCCTCGTGGCACCCAGTGCGGTTTGGGTGAATCAGGGGAGAGGCCCAATTTGAGATTCGCACCGACTGATCTATGTTGCAATTCAGCTGGCCCGCTCCCGATGGCGAGTTCTGGGTCTCCAGGGTGATGGGCCTGTGTTGGCACTGTAACGGGTTCCTATATGAGGCAGGAGAATGATAATAACTGACTGTGAGGAAAGCACTGCTGTTCGTCAGGATCTGCAAAAGTCTGACTCTTGTCTCTTTGCTGACAGTACGCTCACACCCATTCTCATGACGGAGTCTACCTTGGGGGTTTTTAATCTTGGACCATTGTGGGGCTTGAAGGGGGGGAAGGGGCAGTGGGCGTAACAGGGATTGGGTGTGAGGGCATTCCCGCTGTGTAGACTAAAGTGACAGAGTGAAATGTTTGAATGGTGAACATTAAAAAAAATATATTATTTTTTTTCCCAATTAAGGGGCAATTTAGCGTGGTCAATCCACCCGACCCTACACATCATTGGGTTGTGGGGTGAGTCCCAAGCAGACATGGGGAGAATGTGTAAACTCCACACGGACAGTGACCGGGGGCCGGGATCGAACCCGGATCCTCGGCGCCGTGAAGTAGCAGTGCTAACCCACTGTGCCACCATGCTTCGCACCTAATAATGAACATTTTAATGTGACAGATTTCCATTCCCCCTAACTACAGATAGTGACCTCACCAGTGCCCACTCAGTAATCCTCTCCCGTCTTGATCCTCCGTGGTCTAGTGCTATGTTTAGGTGGCTCCCCAGGATGTATATCAGAGGTCAAGGCAGCCTGCTGCCTTCCGGGTCCTGTGGCCTTTGATGCCATTGGCGGATGTCCTCCAGAGGGCCTGGAGTCGGAGCCCAGTATTTGCTCAGACAACAGGGCCCCGGCCGTCTTATCGGTGTCACTGGTGTAGCCGTGCCTGTTTTGCCCGCTGCCCATGAGAGGCGCCGGTGTCAGGAGGGGGGGATTCAGAATAACTGATGACCGCCTTTGTCTCCTTGGTGGAAGACACTGGGATGGACTCCAGCATCTCCCCTTCCCTGAGGGTGCCCATGGGTCCCTGGGTATTTCCATGGGATGGAGGGCAACTGGAGTGAGCTACAAAAGCCTCTGAGCTGTCTGGCTCTGCCTGTCCTGGAGGCTCCACATTGTCTGCACCACAGTGTCCACACCCTCAGTAATTGTCCTCAGTGACTGGGCCACGCTCTGCAGTGCCTCCGCAATGTCCACCTGCATCTTGGACATTTGCATCATCAACTAGGACATGATGTTGAGGCCCTCAGGCATGGTCCCCACAGACTGAACTCAGGCACGGACATCATGTGCCAGACTATCCGCTGCGGTTGCCACCTAGGGCGGCATGGTAGCACAGTTGCTTCACAACAACAAGGACCCTGGTTCGATTCCCACTTGGGTCACTGCCGTTGCGGAGTCTGCACGTTCTCCCCGTGTCTGCGTGGGTTTCCTCCGGGTGCTGGGGTTTCCTCCCACAAGTCCTGAAAGATGTGCTGTTAGGTGAATTGGACATTCTGAATTCTCCCTCTGTGTACCCGAACAGGCGCCGGAATGTGGCGACTAGGAGCTTTTCACAGTAACTTCATTGCAGTGTTAACGTAAGCCCACTTGTGACAACAATAAAGATTATTATTATTATTATCGTTAGTGGCGTTGGCCTGGGTGCCACTCAATACCAACATGACCTCTTGCACTTAAAAGGTTTGAGACTCTGTCAATCAGCTATGCAGTCGCTGGAATGTCATTGACACCTCCTCCAAAAGTCACAGCTGTGTCCTATCATCTGCATCTGCTCTGGGAGAAACTTGTCCAGGGCTCAACATCAGTCTATTGACCCTGCACTTTTGGGAAGCTTGTGATGGCTGAGAAACTGATGAATCTTGCAGCCTGGCTATCTTTGTCTACAGCAAGCTTGACATAAGATGGGCCTTTATGTAAAGGGCATCGCCAACCTCCTTTATACATCCATGTGTTGTGGATTGAGAGATGCTGCACAGGTCCCCTGTTGAACCCTGGAAAGACCAGAGGCAAAGAAATTGAGATCTGCCATCACCGTTAAAGCCCCTGGCAGGAAAGCACCCAACCCCACGTGACGCCAGGTCTCCACAATGAGTGTGGCATGTGTGATGTACCAATGCAGACTTTATCCCATACTTGTTGTGGTGGACATTCCGACCCTTCACCCCAAGCCCATCGCCAGGTGGGCCTACCCACCTCACCTAGACACTGTGACCCTAGTGAGGCGAGATTGCTCAGGAGCGATTCACTTCCCCCCGCACCCCTCCCCCAACCTTATTATGTATTTTCACTTTCCAGATAGTGGATGCCTCCAGTTATCATTCCATCTGCAGCCAGTGCAGTGACAGCCAAGCCCAGGGACAGCGGCCATCAGACAGGCCTGCACACCAGACTATGTTTTTTCCCTCTGGAGCACACAGCCCTTGCCCCTCCCAGCAGCTGGGGTACCCCGTGATTGCTCCTGCTTCATGCCATCTGTGCCCCTGAACTATCTCCTCTCTCTGACTTTTGACTATGAGCTCCACCTAGTCACCGACTGCCTGTAACCTGTCACACTGTCCCCACAAATGTGAGGTAATGCATTTTGGAAGGTCTAATGCAGGTAGGGAATATACAGTGAATGGTAGAACCCTCAAGAGTATTAAAAGTCAGAGAGATCTAGGTGTACATGTCCACAGGTCACTGAAAGGGGCAACACAGGTGGAGAAGGTAGTCAAGAAGGCATACGGCATGCTTGCCTTCATTGGCCGGGGCATTGAGTATAAGAATTGGCAAGTCATGTTGCAGTCGTATAGAACCTTAGTTAGGCCACACTTGGAGTATAGCGTTCAATTCTGGTCGCCACACTACCAGAAGGATGTGGAGGCTTTAGAGAGGGTGCAGAAGAGATTTACCAGAATGTTGCCTGGTATGGAGGGCATTAGCTATGAGGAGCGGTTGAATAAACTCGGTTTGTTCTCAATGGAACGACGGAGGTTGAGGGGCGACCTGATAGAGGTCTACAAAATTATGAGGGGCATAGACAGAGTAGATAGTCAGAGGCTTTTCCCCAGGGTAGAGGGGTCAATTACTAGGGGGCATAGGTTTAAGGTGCGAGGGGCAAGGCTCAGAGTAGATGTACGAGGCAAGTTTTTTACACAGAGGGTAGTGGGTTCCTGGAACTCGCTACCGGAGGAGGTGGTGGAAGCAGGGACGATAGTGACATTTAAGGGGCATCTTGACAAATACATGAATAGGATGGGAATAGAGGGATACGGACCCAGGAAGTGTAGAAGAGTGTAGTTTAGTCGGGCAGCATGGTCGGCACGGGCTTGGAGGGCCCAAGGGCCTGTTCCTGTGCTGTACTTTTCTTTGTTCTTTGTTCACATCGCCACTGGAGTGTCAGTGCTCTGTGACTCCTGAATGCTGGCCCGAGCCCAAGGACATGGACTTTAACTTCCCCATTGCCATGAGGACTGACCTGAACCCTAACCCTTTTCATTTTTTGTTGCAATATTTGCAGAAAATTTAAAAATCTAATAAAAATTATATGTTTAAAAAAGTGCTTTTGGATATTCTGAAATTATCAGAAGTGCTGCATGGTACTTTCAAATTGAGAGGAACTAATTGTATTTTTTCCAATGAGAGGGTCTTAACTGAAGGATTGTCTCTGCAATGAAAACGAGCAAGGTAAAGGAACAAGGTTGAGTGTAGAAATCATGGCGACCAATGATGGCTCAAAGTGTGAGCATTAAAAGAACAAAACAAAATCTCTTTTCTCATTTTTGTTTTCGGTCCTTTGCTCGGTTTCTGAAATAGGAAAACAATGTCAAAGCTCCGGTTTCAGCCTGGGAATGCTGCGCTATCACAATGATCTTTATGATGGGTTATTTTGTCCTGGTGGAGGTGAGGAGGTTTATATTACCTGTGAAAGAAGGTTTGCTGCAGCAGAGCTGGGTAATCGAGCCTGCCCCGATCGGACACAATGCCGTGCAAGGCAGGGCAGAGTTAGCAAGGTGAAGTGATCTATTCCCAAGGCAGTCTTCAGTGCCCTCCGCCCTCCTGATGTGATGATGAAAATAAGGAAATGCACGCAGATCGTAAATGAAGAAAATTGTGTTTGATCCAAACACTGCTTTTGACGACTGGCTTGGTGCAGGTCTCTTAGTGCAACATGGTTAATAATGGCCTCGGAACATCACATATATACTTCAAGCAAAACCCATGGGAAAGAAAGCATCAGCTGTGACTACATCTGGGTCCCACAGACACAGCTCAGACAGTCTCTTCACATTGTGTTCTGATCTCTTATCAATTCACAATTCAGTTTAAGGCTTTGTTAACCTCAAAAGATTGCCCTCATCCATCCCACATAAGCTTCTAATCTTTTGTACAAAAAAATATAGTCTAATGTAACAAGAGTCTGCGTGCAGCCATCTTATTGATCTCCGTTTCACCTGGCTTTTCTGAGTCAAATAACTATGCATTAGCAAAAGGTGTTTGGTTGAGGTTTAACTCGGAGCAGGCAGTATGAATTTAACAATAGAAGAAATGCATTACACCCCTCGTCCCCTCCCTACTCCTCAGCTAGTCGGTCTTTCTACTTGTAAGAACAACTTTTTGAAACGTTTACAGTTCTCATCAGTTCTGATATGTTGAAATGTGAATATTGTCATGATGTAGGTGCACCTCTTGCAAAGGCATTTCATAGAATTTACAATGCAGAAGGAGGCCATTCTGCCCATCGAGTCTGCACCGGCTCTTTGAAAGAGCACCCTCCCCAAGCCCACACCTCCACCCTATCCCCATAACCCAGTAACCCCATCCAACACTGAGGGCAATTTTGGACACTAAGGGCAATTTATCATGGTCAATCCACCTAACCTGCACATCTTTGGACTGTGGGAGGAAACCGGAGCACCCGGAGGAAAGCCACGCACACACGGGGAGGATGTGCAGTCTCCGCACAGACAGTGACCCAAGCCAGGAATCGAACCTGGGACCCTAAAGCTGTGAAGCAATTGTGCTAACCACTATGCTACCGTATTGTCCGGTAACTAGACGGCTATGAGAGGCCCACACAGACGGCTGCATGGCTGGAGAGAAGCTGTTTGTGAGTACACCGAGACTGAGACGCACTGATTTGTTGCAGCGTGAGATCCTGATGGTGCGATCATTTTCCGATTCCGGTCTTTCACTCATACCTGTGTCCTGCTCCTTGGCGGCACTCAATGACTCATACTTTGGAATAGATGTGTCATCGAGCTGACGCAGCTGATGTTGAAAACCAAATTAACCCTCCATTGCCCCTAAGAGAAAAAGAAGTTGGATCAGGAATAGGTGACGCCGCATTTGCTCTATCATTCTATCCGACTGTGGCTAATCTTCCACCTCAACTCCACATTCCCGCTCAATCCCATCCTCCTCGACTCCCTCCGTGTCCATCCAAACAATCTTGCATGTGGTTAACAATTGAGCATCAAAAGTCTTTTGGGGTCGAGAATTCCAAATATTTACCAACCTCTGAGTGAAAACATTTTTTCCTTGGATCTTGAGTGCTGGGAACTTGTCCCGAAGCGGAATGCCCACCACGCACTTGTTTGCCAGCACATTGAGGTGACCACTTGAAAGAAGTGGCAGTGCTCGATACGGCCTGAGCCCCGGCTACCCCCTCCATCCCCCCAAGAAGGCACAATCATAGAATACCGACAGTGCAGAAGGAGGCCACCCGGCCCATCGATATGGCACCGACCCTGCGAATGAGCACCCTGCCCGTTTACGGATGTCCACCTCACCCTATCCCCGTAATCCGATAACACGGGCAGCATGGTAGCACAGTGGTTAGCACGGTTGCTTCACTGCTCCAGGGTCGTAGCTTTAACGGTCGACACCTCATTTTTAGGTAAGCCTGGCATGGCCCCTGACAGGTTCGATTCCCAGCTTGGGTCACTGTCTGTGCGGAGTCTGCACGTTCTCCCCGTGTCTGCGTGGGTTTCCGCCGGGTGCTCCGGTTTCCTCCCACAGTCCAAAGACGTGCAGGTTAAGTGGATTGGCCATGATAAATTGCCCTTAGTGACCAAAAAGGTGAGGTGGGGATACTGGGTTACGGGGATAGGGTGGAGTTGTGGGCTTGGGTAGGGTGCTCTTTCCAAGAGCCGGTGCAGACTCAATGGGCTGAATAGCCTCCTTCTGCACTGTAAATTCTATAATAACCTAACCTGCACATCCTGGACAATGGGAATTTAGCATGGCCAATCAACCTAACCTGCGCATCTTTGGACTGTGGGAGGAAACCGGAGCACCCGGAGGAAACCCACACAGACTCGGGGAGAAAGTGTAAACTCCACACAGTCACCCAAGACCGGAATTGAACCTGGGACCCTGGAGCTGTGAGGCAGCAGTGCTAACCACTGTGCCATCATGCCACCCAAAGATTTACCATGTGCACCCTCCTCTCCCAGGACCTGGTGTGAGCTATCATCCTGCTAACTGGAATATATTTTGAACAGATCTCATAGATTCTGAACCGATCTCGCAGCTCGAGTGGGCATCCATGAGACGCTGTGGGCCATCAGCAGTAGCAGAATTGCATACAACTAGTCTGTAGCCTCATAGTTCAGCATATCCCCCACTCTACCATTACCAGCAATCAATCCTAGTTTAGTGAAGAGTGCAGGAGGGCATGTCAGGGGCCATACCGGGCTCACTTAAAAATGAGGTACTGACCGTTAAAGCGACAACATGCCAAATAGCAATATCTGAATGCAATAGAAAGAGCTAAGAGATCCTACAATTGAATGATCAGATTTAAGATCTGCAATCCTGCCATATCCAGTCATGAATGGTGGTGGACAATTTAACATCTAACCGGAGGAGGAGGAGCCAGGTAGATTTGTAGTTTTGCAATCTGCTGTAGGATTTTAAGTTTAACAGCAGTTTGTCATAGAACTTTAGTCTGACAAGACAGAAGGATTTTCAGATTGTTCCTGAAAGGGTCCCTGTGCTCTGCACAGAAAAGCAAAGAACCCTGATTATTAACTTTATTTATAAATGGCATTTGAACTGTATTGGGTTGTTTAATTGAATATATAGTGGCAGGTGTATATAGGAAGTTTTTTTTTTCTTTCTTTTATTTAAAGAGGGTAGAGGGGTCAATTACTAGGGGGCATAGGTTTAAGGTGCGAGGGGAAAGGTTTCGAGTAGATGCACGAGGCAAGTTTGTTACACAGAGGGTAATGGGTGCTGGAACTTGCTGCCGGAGGAGGTGGTGGAAGCAGGGATGATAGTGACATTTAAGGGACATCTTGACAAATACATGAATAGGATGAGAATAGAGGGATACGGACCCAGGAAGTGTAGAAGATTGTAGTTTAGTCGGGCAGCATGGTCGGCACTGGCTTGGAGGGCCGAAGGGCCTGTTCCTGTGCTGCACTTTTCTTTGTTCTTTGTTTGTTCATAACTGTTTTCACTGTTAATTGGAACACTATTACTGTGTTACTAATGTGATTGATTCTGTGTTTAAATTGAAGTTTGTTTTAACATAAAGGATACCAATTATTCAGTGTTATCACTCCTGTGGTTCAGTTGTCTTCCCTCACAGTCTTACAAATTGCATATTGTGATTCTCGTACAGTCGTCCTCACACAGTGTGCACTCCGATTTATTGTGACCTTCTTCAATTTTCATCCACTCTGTGTGATACTTTATATTCATGTGAGATCAGACATCGCAACAATGGTTTTAAAGTGATGCATTCTTATATGATAGACTGGATACCTGAAGCCCATTGATATCATTTTTCACAGGACTATTTTCATCCCACAAGTAACAAACAGCTTGGGATTGGTGATATTCTCTCTGTCACTCTTATATCATTCCATTCTTACTCACTCATAGATAGAAAATAGGAGCAGGAGGAAGCCATTCGGCCCTTCGAGCCTGCTCCGCCATTCATTATGATCATGGCTGATCAACAAGTTCAATACCCTGATCCCGCCTTCCCCCCATATCCCTTGATCCCTTTAGCCTCAAGAGCTATATCTAATTCCTTCTTGAAATTACACAATGTTTGGCCTCAGCTACTTTCTGTGGTAGCGAATTCCACAGATTCACCGCTCTCTGGGTGAAGAAATTTCTCCTCACCTAAATCCTAAAAGGTTCACCCCTTATCCTCAAACTATGACCCCTAGTTCTGGACTCCCCACCATCGGGAACATTCTTTCTGAATCTATTCTGTCTTAGCCTTTTAGAATTCACTAAGTTTCTATGAGATCCCCTCTCACTCTTTTAAACTCCAATGAATATAATCCTAACCAACTTAGTCTCTCCTCATATGACAGTCCCGCCATCCCAGGAATCAGCCTGGTAAACCTTCGCTGCGCTCCCTCCATAGCAAGAACATCCTTCCTCAGATAAGGACACCAAAACTGTACACAATACTCCAGGTGTGGCCTCACCGATGCTCTATACAATTGCAGTAAAACATCCCTATTCCTATACACAAATCGTCTCGCGTTGAAGGCCAACATTCCATTTGCCTTCTTTACTGTCTGCTGTACCTGCGTGCTTACTTTCAGTGACTGATGCACGAGGACACCAAGGTCTCCCTGAGTATCTGCCTCTCTCAATTTACATACATCCATATAATAATCTGCCTTCCTATATTTGCTATAGAAGTGGATAACCTCACATTTATCCACATTATACTGCGTCCGCCATGCAGACGCCCTCTCACTCAGCCTGTCCAAATCCCGCTGAAGCATCTCTGCATCCTCCTCACAGCTCACCCTCCCACCCAACTTTGTATCATCTGCAAATTTGGAGATAACACATTTAGTTTCTTCGTCCAAGTCATTAATATAGAATGTGAGCAGTTAGGGTCCGAGCACAGATCCCTGCAGTACCCCACTAGCCACTGCCTGCCAATCGGAAAAAAAACCCACTTATTCAACCTCTTTGCTTCCTGTCTGCTGATCAGCTTTCTATCTATCTCAAGACACTATCCACAATCCCATGTGTTTTAACTTTCTTGTGACAATAAAGATTATTATTATATAATCCACTCTGTGAGACCTTGTCGATAGCCTTCTGAAAGCCATCCACCGGTTCTCCCTTGACAACTCTACTAGTTACATCTCCAAAGAATTTGAGTAGATTTGTCAAGCATGATTTCTCTTTCATAAATCCATGCTGACTTTGTCCGATGATACCATTCCTTGGCAATGGACTCGAGCAGCTTCCCTACTACCGACGTTAGGCTCACTGGTCTATAGTTCCCCGTTTTCTCTCTACCTCCCTTTTTGAACAGCAGGGTTATATTAGCTACCCCCCAATCTGAAGGAAATAACAGAATTCAAAGAATTTTGGAAAATGACCACCAATGGATCTACTATTTCTTTTTTTTTAAATTTAGAATATCCAATTCATTTTTTCCAATTAAGGGGCAATTTAGTGTGGCCAATCCACCTAGCTTTTGGGTTGTGGGGGTGAAACCCATGCAAACACGGGGAGAATGTGCAAACTCCACACGGACAGTGACCCAGGACCGGGATCGAACCTGGGACCTCGGCGCCGTGAGGCCGCAGTGCTAACCCACTGCACCACCGTGCCGCCCCCGCCCCACCGTGCTGCCCCCAGATCTACTATTTCTAGGGCCACTTCCTTAAGTACTCTGGGATGAAGGTTATCAGATCCTGAAGGTTTATACATCTTCAATCCCATTAATTTCTTCAAAACCATTTCTTTACTTATACTAATTTCCTTCAGCTCTTCACTAAAACTTGTTTTTCTCAGAACTCCCGGTTCATTATTCATGTCTTCCTTTGTGAAGACAGAAGCAAAGTACTACTCTAGTTCCTCAGCCATTTCTTTGTTTCCTGTTATGAATTCCCCAATTTCTGGCTGTAAGGGGCGTACAATCTTTTTCTCTTTACATACCTATATAAACATTTAAAGTCAGTTTTTATGTTCCCCGCTAGCTGACTTTCATATTGTATTTTCCCTTTCTTAATCAATTCCTTGGTCCTCCTTTGCTGAATTTTGAACTGCTCTCAATCCTCGGCTCGATTGCTTTTCCTTGATAATTTTTATGCTTCTTCTTTGAATCTAATACTATCTCTAATTTCCCTTATAAACCGTGGTTTAACCATAGTTCCCTTTCCAATCTTACGCCAAATAGAAATAAACAACTTTTGCAGTTCACCTATTCATTCCTTGAATGCTGCCATTACCTGTCCGCTGTCCTTCCTTTCAGTAATGTTTCCCAGTCTGTCACAGCCAGCTCATGCCTCATACCATCATGGTTACCTTTATTGGGGTTCAGGATCTTGGTCTCAGAATCGACTACCTCACTATTCACCTTGATAAAGAATTCTATCATATTATAATCACAAGGGTTCTCTCAGAACTAGATTGCCAACTAATCCTTTCTCGTTGCACAACACCCAGTCTAAGGTGGCCTGTTCCCTTGTAGGTTCCCCAATGTATTGGTCCAGAAAACCATCCTGTACACACTCCAGACATTCCTCCTCTTTTGCACTGTGAATTTGAAACACCCAATCCGTACGCAGAATAAAGTCATCCATAATCACAGATGCTCATTTATCACATGCATCTCTGATTCCCTGTCTAATGATCTTCCCAACAGTACCACTGCAATTTAGCGGCCTGTATATCACCCTGACTAATGTTTTTCACCCCTTGGTGTTTCTTAACTCGACCCAGACAGATTCCACATCTTCTGTAGTAATATCTTTCCTCATCATTGTACCAATGCCTTCTTTAATCAGCAATGCAATACCACCACCTTTTCCTCTCTTCTGTACTTCCTAAAAACTGAATAGCCTCAATATTTAGTTCTACTCCTTGGTCACCTTGGAGCCGTGTCTCCGTAACCCCAACTATATTTACATACCCCTTTACATTTTGCTGCGTAAACAATTTATCCATTCTATTTTGAATGCTCCAAGCATACAGGTACAAAGCCTTAGTCCTTTTAACACTCCTTTACCCATTCCTACTATTTGTTACTGTGTCCTTATCTGATTCTGAGCCTTGATTTCTCTGCCTATCACTTTTCTTATTCTTCTTTCTGTCTGTATCTCTTGTTCTTTATTCCCCCCGCTCTGAATCCTTACATAGGTTCCCGTCTCCCTGCTCCACAACTAATGGCATAAAATAGCATCACAATCTTCCACCGAACGACTCAATTAAAATGCAATTCAAACCGTTCTCTTAAGGTCTTTCCAGCTTCTCCTTTGGTTAAAAAAAAATCAATTATTTTGGACTTCCAAATGCCGGAAAACGTTCTGTCATGGCTCACTCGCTCAGATTTCCTTCTCCTTAGTTTCTCTTGTTTCTGTCTTCCTGATCTGGGATTGCTCCTGGAGGCTCATGTAGCGAGAAGCACTGGTAGAGAGACTGATGGGCTCACAGTCCTATTTCTGTGCTATAACATTCTACGCCTCCTCTTTATCTTCCTTCGTCATTCCCGTCAGCATGGTTGTTGTATATTCATGGTTGTTCCCAGTGGGAACAAGGTCACTTTAAGAGTTCGATCACATGATGTACTGATGATGTCATCGGCAGTTTGGGTGGGCTAACATTCAGTCTATTCCAGCAGCCTGTAAGAAAACACCTTTCCAATAAAGCTCTTGTTTGTTTTGTACCTTTGTGGTCTGCAAGCTTCTCTTAAAGATACCGTAAAGAAACGGGCAATGGGGAGGTCGGTGCCACATTGGCAGACTCCCAGAGAAAACAAATGCAGAAAAAATCGTCAGTCCATGCGCAGATATCTGAAAAGGATTAAGAATCCCGAACAGGCGCCGGAATGTGGCAACTAGGGGCTATTCACAGTGACTTCATACTTGTGACAATAAAAGATTATTATTATATAAAAACATCGCTGCACCAAAGCTGGAACCGGAAGGTTGCCGAATAATAGTAGCAGCCATCGAAATAAATGAAAATTAAACCAAGATTTGGGTGAAAGCAGCATCGAAAGAAGCTTGCCATGCGCTCTCCCCGGAAAGTTCTGGAACAGTGCTTCCACAAGGATTCCGCAACTCCCCCTCCATTTTCCACCGACAGCTGGCAAATGGATTATCAAAATTTTCTCGCCCCGAATGTCTGGTCCTGTATGTGGACGACCTATTACTGCAGACAGACATCAAGGCAGAGCACATCGAGCTTCTGGCCGAACTCCTGGAACTCCTACAGAAAATTGGTTGCAAAGTAAACCCCAAAAAGGCCCAGATTTTGGAAAACAAAGTGATATATTTGGGTACGATTATCACGCACGGTAAACGCAAGATCGAGCACAAAAGAATTGACTCGATTGCCAAATTGCCCCTTCCCCAGAATGTTTCAGCCCTCCAGTCGTTTTTAGGACTGGTTGGCTAATGCCAAAACCACATTGACGGTTTCGCCAGCAAGGCAGCGCCCCTCTCAGACCTCCTAAAGAAAGGAGCCCCATGGGAATGGCTTCTGCAGCATACGGATGCTATGGATGCTTTGAAAAGAGCCCTCATTGCAGCCCCCGCACTACAAGTTCCAGACCCACTTTCCCCTTACGCTATAGAGATAGCTAGCATAGACCGCACCCTTCGGCCGTGCTCCTCCAGGAACGGCATGAACAGTTAAGACCCGTGGCTTACGCCTCCAGACTTTTAGATCCTGTGGAGCAGGGATTTTCGGCCTGTGAAAGGCACCTGCTCGCAGTTTTCTGGGCAGTTCAGTATTTTTCCTACATCACCAGACTAAACCCCATCACAATCCTCACGGAACACACCCCCACCCAACTTTTACTTGACGGACGACTTAAGGACGGTACAGTTAGTAAGATTAGAGAAGCCAGATGGACCCTTCTTTTGCAGGGACGGGACATCACTGTGAAAAGACCCACACTTTCTTAGCCGATAACCTTCAGTACCAGGCACCCCCCATGAATGTGAAATCATCTCACCGCACCACAACACAGGCCCCTTTATTGCGAAAACACCCCCCAGAAAGATAGGTAGTTCACCCCAGAGCCCCCAGCCCACAAACACGTGCAAACATTAAAAAATATATGTGTATGGTTCTTCCACTATGTTAGAAGGGAAGCGCATTACAGGATGCGGCATTTATGTTGAGGACGCGCAGGGACACGCCCTAGAAGAAATATCACTAAAGCTACCAGGCCACTTAGGCGCACAGGCGGCAGAACTAGCAGCCGTTGCGTATATTGTGGATCACCCAGATTCCTTCCCCAGCCCAGCAGACATATACTCGGACAGCCTGTATGTCTGTAACAGCCTTACAGAACTCCTACCCCTGTGGAAAGCAAGAGGATTTGTTTCCACAGACGGAAAAGCCCTCCCTTCAGCCCCATTGCTCCGCCACATTTTAGAAAAAGCACAGAACAGGACATTCGGAATCGTTAAAGTTCGAAGTCACCACCGTTCCTCCCCCCCTGGAAATGTAAAGGCCGACGCACTGGCCAAAGCAGGTTCCAGGCATGGATATTTTTGGACACCCCCCGAAAGCGCACCAGCAAATTCAGTTCAGGTCTCGCAGACTAATATCGAGGATTTAGTTCAGGCCCAGAAGCAGGATAGCAATCTCAGGGAGATTTTGAAAGGAAAATTTACGGCACCTTACGATAGGTTTAAAAATGCACTGACCACACATGACGGTGTGGTGTTAAAAGACACCCTTTATGTTGTTCCTGAACAGAACAGGAATCAGCTCATTTGTTTATTCCATGACAGTCATGGGCATCAGGGAATTCATCCCACTACAGCCCACCTCAGGCAGCTCTGTTGGTGGCCAAGTTTAAAAGAAGATGTACTGCACTATGTTGAGAATTGCCTTATCTGTGCCCAGAACAATCCAGACAGATACGCAAAGAAAGCTCAGCTTAGCCACACCCGCCCCATTAACGGCCCCTGGACTAACCTCCAGATCGATTTTATAGGACCTTTGCCCCCTTGCAGGAATGGTTACAAATACGTACTAGTTGTCATAGACACTTTTACGAAATGGGTAGAGGCATTCCTATCCTGAACGAACACGGCAAAGACCACCGCAAAGATCTTCACCCACCACATCTTTACGAGATGGGGACTCCCCCGCAGCATTGAATCCGACCAAGGTTCCCATTTTACGAGACGTGTCATGAAGAACGTCAACCCTCAGAAAGATGGTCCAACAAAACAACACCACTTGGGATTCAGTCCTCCCTTTTGCGCTGATGTTTTTGAGAAATGCTGTCTCAACATCCACAGGTTACACCCCACACACTCTCATGACCGGATGCCCCATGAAAGGCACAGAATTTTTATTAAGATTGGACTTGACCAGCCCCGAAGTGACGGCCCTCACACACGAGAATGCAGTAAAACAACTAGTTGAGAATGTAAAAATGTCTCAGCTAGCAGCTGCAGTAAGATTAGGCACTAGGAAGAAACAGAGCAAGGCCTGTTTCGACAAGACAGTGCATGCGACTGAGTTTGAGGTAGGGCAGCAGGTTATGCTCTCAATTTACAACCCCAGCACATTCCTGTCACCTAAATATTTGGGTCCGTACTCCATTGCGGAAAAAGTAAGCCCCTCCGTCTACAAAATTAAGTACCCCAACAGAAAGACAGCGTGGTTCCATATTAACCAGCTTAAGGCATATGGCCCACAGTCCAACCACGCACATCACGTCATGCTCGACGTAGCAGACCACACCCCGCCCACAGCCAACATCTCCCTACCCTCCCCCAACACGCCCACCACATCCACGGACTCGCCCTCGACTCCACCCCTGAACTCTACACTCCACCCCGGAACACCCACAGACAGCAGCAGCAGCGACAGCGACTGTGACTCGGACAATAGCCACAGCGCGCCTCCCTACTATCCCCATACAACAGGCCCCACACCCAGCGAATCTGACCACAATTCGAGTGATCCCTTCATGATCACTTTCC
This sequence comes from Scyliorhinus torazame, assembly GCF_047496885.1. Taxonomy (NCBI): domain Eukaryota; kingdom Metazoa; phylum Chordata; class Chondrichthyes; order Carcharhiniformes; family Scyliorhinidae; genus Scyliorhinus; species Scyliorhinus torazame. The sequence goes on from NC_092716.1 coordinate 261,087,995, forward strand.
TCAATAAACCCCACCAAAGACCACCGCCCTACGATTATGACCCCGATTCCGTCCCCACAGAACTAGACACCACCTTTTGGCGCCGCGACAACTCATACAGGCTCGTCCGGAACAACGAGATGGACCCCAAATCACACCATGCAGCCCTATCAGCCCTGATACATTCAAGAGTTTGGCATCCGGGAGAAGACGACGACTCGGAGTCTGACTCCCAAAGCGAGAACCCCTTTGCGACCCTGTTCGCAACCGATAACTGAGGTGTCCAGATGATGTTTAAAAAGGAACCGCTTGGGAGAAAAATGGTGTCCTTTCTGATGGAACCTGCAGCATGTTTAATGTTGTTTGTAGTGGTATTGTTAAATGTTGTTTGTAAGATCGGAAATTTTTTCCATGGCCCCACGCCTCATTTGTCAGCAGAAACCTATGAGAACTTGACAGCACACTCATCGGCCGAAACCGCTGAGAGCTTGCCAAACCCCCCCGTTCACAACTGCCCTTCTGGTTCGAAGGTAGAACCTTTACGGCAGCCCCCCCACGATGACTACATTTCTTGCCCGTTCTTGTCGGTTGCTCAGGCAGTGGAGAAACGGCTTGGGACCCGCCCTGCCTGGGAACCCCCCCTCTGGTCAGCTACGCTCGGGTAGAGCACACACGGCATTGGTCGCCGTCCTACCCGGGGACTCCATCCAAATCTTACCCGTCGCGGCCCATACGCACCTCATTTCAGCACTTTTGGTTCAAAAAGTTTTGTTTTGTTAGGTTGCCATCCCTATGCTATTTACATCCTCAAACATTTGGATGGTAAATCGCACAGCCTGCGAGACGGCTCGCACTGTTGCAGTATTTTTAAGTGTGTCTTGTCCTGAATATTCGGTTTTTAAAAAAATGAGTGAGTCACACATGGTGACAAATTATAAAGGGAAAATTGGCACAAAAGGACAGACATAGTAACAGACGAGATATTAACCAAGATAGTAACAGACACTATGCTTGATCTCACAGAACCCCAGAAGCTCCAGGAAAAGAGACAAAACGGAAAGGAAGAGAAGAGAAGAGAAAGAAGACAACAATGAAGACGGCATACGTGTTTTTCGTTATTGCAATTTGTATTCGGTTGCGCACGAACGCGAACCCCCTGACCCCAACCCCCCGGCTGTTAATGATTCACTTCCCCATAGCACCCAGAGCCCAGTAACAGGCAACCTCACAACGTGGTACTCCCTTTCCTACGTAGTCGAATCCCTATTAGCATTGGCGATACTCTGCAGCATCGTGCAGACTATCCGCATGAGGAAATGGAGAAGGAGAGCCTACAGCGCTCGCACCCCGGTATACAGAATGAGATCCCCTATTTTCAGTTTTCACCAGGCCCCTGAACCCGTCGATCTATAATAAACAGACATTGAGGGACCGCCCATTGATCCGGGAACAACTCCAGTATTGGAGAAATCGATCCAAGTGATCGGAAAGTAGTCCAATCACTTGGAACCAGGTACGGGGTTCGCCCCGAAGGGCGGGAAGCCCCTGCGGACTATAAAGTAAAGCCCCCAAGTTCAAATCGTCCTTCTTTGGCAGGGTCACTCAGCAACTTGAACCAACCCTTGACAGTGACCTGTCTTGTTGCCTCCAAGCAAGTAACTCTCCAGTCAACGCTCGCTACGGGATAGGCGCTCCGAGCTACCAGTCCATACCAGCTTTTGAATCCTGCAGACTCAGGACCTGAACGAAAGGCCATTTGTTCCCCTGACCTGGTGGGCCAGTCCGAAGCTAAGTATAGGCCTTTTAGTGATAGGAATAGCCTAGAAAGTAGAGTTTATGCATGAGTAGCGATTTACTGTGTATAGTAAATGTGTTTTGATTTGAATCTTACTAATTGGTGTGTTGAGTTATTGATCATTACTTGAACTTGAACCTCGTGGCGGTATCATAAAGATACCTGGCGACTCGAGAGCAAAGGTTAAACAAACAGAGCAAATTACAATTTAAGAGCCAACCAAAAGTTAGCAACAGTTCCTAGTTGGAACAAGGTCACTTTAAAAGTGTGATCATATGACATATTGATGACATCATCAGCCTTGTGCACGAAAACACCTTTCCAATAAAGCTCTTGTTTGTTTTGTACCTTTGTGGTCTGCGAGCTTCGCTCTTAAAAATATCAAGTGGTCAGTAATGGCAAAATATCCTTCAGGTTTCTATGTGGCAATGGTGCGGCACAGTCGTCTTTCCATGGTGCCCATGGTATATATACTATTAAGCTTCACCACTACTGTCCCTTCCCTTTTAAATAAGGTATCACAAGGACCCCTACCCTTATTAGGAAGAAAGCAATGAATCAAGTTCATTGTACAACATAATGCTCATTTTATTATGTTGAGTTGAGGACACAGATCAGTCACGGAGTTGCAGGATCGAGGATCCACATGGTCACTCCTGCTCCTATTTCTTATGTTTTTTTGATCTTTCAGATATTCCAATAGAAAATATGGGAGCTTGTAGAGATAGGCATAAGAGTCATAGTGGAGCCACAGACCTTTACAGCACAGTAAGAGGCCCTTCAGCCCATTGTGTCCATGCTGGCCATCAAGCATCCATCTATCCTCATCCCATTTTCATAGAATCATAGAATTTACACTGCAAAAGGAGGCCATTCAGCCCATCGAGACTGCACCAGCTCTTGGAAAGAGCATCCCACTTAAGCCCACACCTCCACCCTATCCCCGTAATCCAGCAACCCCATCTAACCTAAGGGCAATTTAGCACAGCCAATCCACCTAACATGCACATCTTTGGACTGTGGGAGGAAACCGGAGCACCCGGAGAAACCCACGCAGACACGGGGAGGATGTGCAGACTCCACACAGACAGTGACCCAAGCGGGAATCGAACCTGGGACCCTGGCGCTGTGAAGCCATAGTGATAACCACTATGCTACCGTGCTGCCCAGCACTTGGTCCATAGCCTTGCATGCTAGTGAGGGCCGAGACCATGTAAGAATTTGAACTCAAGAAGGAGATTAAAAACAGTGTACTGCAGGACCAGTAACCAACATTGAGCAGCAAGCACGTGATTGGGTGAGAGTTAGGGTGGGGGAGGCTGCCATATATTTTATAACCTGAGTAGAACAATAAAAAGTTAACATTTCACTCCCTTCAAAAAAATGCCTGATTGTGGTGAACCACTGTATTATGGGATGTAAGGTAGGACCTGCACTACAGGTTCGCCGGTAGCCCCTGCCGTCTGGCTCCGCCCACTACGATCTGTATAAATATGCGTGACCTCCAGTGCCCTGCCATTTTGCCAGCTGCAACAGGAGGCCATGCATCTGACTGCAATAAAGCCACAGTTGTACCCAATCTGCGTCTTTGTGCAATTGATCGTGCATCAATTTATTGCAGTCAGATTTTTCCACAGAATGGATATCAGAATCAAACCCGATCGCCTGCAGCTGGATCCGCACTCGCCCGACGCCAGGAAAGACTTTACTCACTGGCTAGCCTGTTTTGAGGCCTACATCAAGGCTGCGGACCCCGAGCCAACGGACGCTCAGAAGATAAACGTCCTGTACTCCAGACTGAGCTCCAGCGTGTTCCCGTTGATCCAAGACACCTCGAATTACGCGAAAGCAATGGCACTCCTTAAAGAACACTATGCTCAAAAGACGAACATGCTCTTCGCCAGGAATGGACTCGCCACCCGCTCGCAACTACCTGGTGAGTCCATCGAAGACTTCTGGCGCACCCGAATTCCACTCGTCCGGGACTGTGACTGTCAGGCCGTTACGGCCGCTGAACACACTAATCTCCTCATGCGCGATGCTTTCGTGATGGGGATTGCGTCGGACCGCACCCGCAAACGATTACTGGAAGGGGCCATGCGCGAACTAGCGGAGACGAAAACCTTGGCGCTCTCCATGACGGTCGCATCCCGTAATGTACAGTCTTACCCCTCCCGTCGCGCTGCCCACCCTTCTACCCCTTCCTACCCCTCCTGGACCTCACCGATGACCTCCTCAGCTGGGGCCCTGCCTTCCCAATACGCCTGCGCCGCACGCCGATCTGCGCACTCCGGGGTCCCCGCTGCTACTTCTGCGGTCAGCAGAAACACCCCCGCCAACACTGCCCAGCCCGCACTGCCATTTGTTAATCTTGCAGTAAGAAGGGCCACTTCGCGGCTATGTGCCAGGCCCGTGCAGTCGCTGCGATCGCGCCCGCTATCGCCCCCTCACCCACCCCAAACGCACAATGGGAGCCGCCATCTTCTCCTCCCAGGGCCATGTGCGACGAATGGGCGCCGCCAACTTGTCCCCCTTCGGCCGCCATCTTGTCCCGACCCCGCAATGTGCGCAACATGGGTGCCGCCCCTACCCCCCTTACCGTTTGCAGCCTCGCGACCCTCAAGGTCGACCCCCCCTCCCGCTTTGCCAATCTAACTGCAGATTGCATGCCCATCGGCACCAGGAGCAGACTGTACAGCACCCAGGACAAGACCTTCATCAGGTCCGAAGTCCAGCGGCTGCTTAAGGAGGGTATTATCGAGGCCAGCAACAGCCCCTGGAGAGCACAAGTGGTAGTGGTTAAAACTGGGGAGAAACACAGGATGGTCGTGGACTACAGCCAGGCCATCAATCGGTACAGTCAGCTCGATGCGTACCTCCTCCCACGCATATCTGATATGGTCAATCTGATTGCACAGTACTGGGTCTTCTCAACAATTGACCTGAAATCCGCCTACCACCAGTTCCCCATCCGGAAGTCGGACCGTCCATACATGGCCTTCGAGGCAGACAGTCGGCTCTACCACTTTCTTAGGGTCCCTTTCGGCGTCACAAACGGGGTCTCGGTCTTCCAAAGGGAAATGGACCGAATGGTCGACCAGTACGGTTTGCGGGCCACCTTTCTGTACTTAGATAATGTCACCGCCTGCGGCCATGACCAGCAGGACCACGATGCCAACCTCGATAAATTCCTCCGCACTGCCACTCTTCTCAACCTAACCTATAGCAAAGAGAAGTGTGTGTTTAGCACGACCCGGTTAGCCATTCTCTGCTATGTAGTCCAAAACGGACTTCTCGGGCCCGACCCCGACCGCATGCGCCCCCTCACGGAGCTCCCTCTCCCCCACTGCCCCAAGGCCCTCAAACGCTGCCTGGGGTTCTTTTCCTACTACGCCCAGTGGGTCCCAAACTATGCGGACAAGGCCCGCCTACTCATTCAGTCCACTCAATTCCCCCTCGCGGCCGAGGCACAACACGCTTTCGCCCGCATCAGAGCAGACATCGCCAAGGCCGGGACGCGCGCAGTGGACGAGTCACTGCCTTTTAAACTGGAAAGTGACGCTTCAGACGTCGCCCTTGCCGCCACTCTAAACCAGGCAGGCAGACCCGTGGCATTCTTTTCCCGCACCCTTCATGCCTCTGAAATTCGACACTCATCCGTCGAAAAGGAGGCTCAAGCTATCGTTGAAGCTGTGCGGCATTGGAGGCATTATCTGGCCGGTAAGAGATTCACTCTCCTTACGGACCAACGGTCGGTAGCCTTCATGTTCAATAGCACACAGCGGGGGCAAGATCAAAAATGATAAAATCTTGCGGTGGAGAATCGAGCTCTCCACCTATAATTACGAGATTCTGTATCGCCCCGGTAAACTCAATGATCCCCCAGACGCCCTCTCCCGAGGTACATGTGCCAGCGCACAAGTGGACCAACTCCGGGCCCTACTCGACAGCCTTTGTCACCCGGGGGTCACTCGATTGTACCATCTGGTCAAAACTCGCAATCTGCCCTACTCCGTCGAGGAAGTAAGGACAGTCGCCAGGGACTGCCAGGTCTGTGCGGAGTGCAAGCCGCCCTTCTACCGGCCAGACCGTGCGCGCCTGGTGAAGGCTTCCCGCCCCTTTGAACGCCTCAGCGTGGATTTCAAAGGGCCCCTCCCCTCCACCGACCGTAACACGTACATTCTCAGTATGGTCGATGAGTACTCCAGATTCCCCTTCGCCATCCCATGCCCATGCCCCGATATGCCGTCTGCCACCGTCATCAAGGCCCTCAACACCATCTTCGCTCTGTTCGGTTTCCCCGCGTACATCCAAAATGACAGGGGATCCTCATTCATGAGCGATGAGCTGCGTCAGTTCCTGCTCAGCAGGGGTATCGCCTCCAGCAGGACGACCAGCTACAACCCCCGGGGAAACGGGCAAGTAGAACAAGTAGAACGGGAGAATGGGTCGGTTTGGAGGGCCGTCCAGCTGGCCCTATGGTCCAGGAACCTCCCAGCCTCTCGCTGGCAGGAGGTCCTCCCTGACGCTCTTCACTCCATCCAGTCACTATTGTGCACCGCCACTAATACCACACCCCGTGAATGTGTTTTTACCTTCCCCAGGAAGCCCACATCCGGGGTGTCGCTCCCGACTTGGCTCGCAGCTCCAGGACCGGTCCTTCTCCGTAGGCACGTCCGACTCCACAAGGCGGACCCCTTGGTGGACAGGGTTCACCTGCTCCACACCAACCCTCAATATACCTACGTGGAGTTCCCCGACGGCCGCCAAGATACTGTCTCACTCGGGGACCTGGCACCGTCAGGTTCCACCCGAACACACTTCCCCACCCATGCGCCCCCCCTCCCACCGCGCCGCCAACATTGACCCCACCAGACCAACCCCTCCCCCCCTTCCCGCGCAAGAGGACAAAGAGGATTTCGGCACGCTCCCGGAGTTCCCCGATGACTGGCCAGCATCAGCACCACCGCCACCGCCATCGGTGCCATCTCCACCACTGCCAGCACCGACTTCGCCACCACCGTTACGCCGCTCTCAACGAAGAACCAAAGCACCGGATCGGCTGAACCTTTGACGGACTCCGGACCGTCAACATGGCCTTTTCTTTTTTTTCTTCCTTGTTTTCCCCATTCTTAACACTGTACATAATTGCACTAATTGTATATAGTTTCACATCACCCCCGCCGGACTCATTTTTAACAGGGGGTGAATGTGGTGAACCACTGTATTAAGGGATGTAAGGTAGGACCTGCACTACAGGTTCGCTGGTAGCTCCTGCCGGCTGGCTCCGCCCACTAAGATCTGTATAAATATGCGTGACCTCCAGTGCCCTGCCATTTCGCCAGCTGCAGCAGGAGGCCACGCATCTGACTGGAATAAAGCCACAGTTGTACACAATTTGCATCCTTGTGCAATTGATTGCGCATCACTGATGTGAACAAATGCTCAGTTTGAGATATGATTTCCCCAAACAACAACTGAGGAAGCTATTATGCACATTCCGGATGATATCATATTTGTCAGAGCACCAACATGCAATCCCTGAAATAGACAGCTTGGCCGACGAAATGTCAGCTTGGCCCCTGAGCAACGCTCGCATCTTTGAGTGAAGAGGATGTGGGTCCTGAACGTCATCTCAGATCCTGAGGGAGTGCTGTACCGTCCGGGCTGGCGCTTTTCAAATGGGATACTAAACCAAGTCCCTCGCAGGAGAGCATCAAAAATTCTCTGGCTTTGTTATGGGCCTGCGTGCAGCCTTGGTCAACAATGGACAAACTTACTTTGTTTGCTGTTTGTGGGAGATTACTGCGTCGAGATTGGGTGCCGACAGAGCAAGACTTTGGAAGAAATTCGCACTTGGCAAGTGTTTTGGGACAACCCATAGGCATAAGAGGAAGCTATGTCAGTGCCAGTTCTTTCTTGCTATGCAGTCTGAGATGAACTATTCAAATAAAAATTATGGCCATCATTTAAACAATTCAGAAATGCATTAGTCAATGTGCTATGTGCCTGTTCCAATCAAGATGGGGTGAGATATACTGCCATCTAGTGGTTTGAATTACCCTTTGCCCTCCTGTTGTTTCATTGAGATCTGAAGGTTTGTTTTGCTATCCATTTTATGCTCTTTTATTTACTGGCAAACTATTTGACAAAATACTCATAATTGGCAAACTGATTATGAATTTGTGTGGTGATTAGCATCTCGGGGGAATATCTCCAAGGGCTTTCTAGAAATGTGATAAATCTCTCACTAAATTACAATGGGTTGAACTGTTTAATGAATTAATTTGCCAATTATAATAACTCATAAGGCAGCAGTCAGTAACAAAGGTGAATTTATTTACATATTTACAATGACAGGCTTTGTGCAGCATCTCAGCCCCAGTGCAGACCTCGCTGGGAGGGTGGATCTGATCAGGCCTGACTTGGGCCGGTTTTTAACCCCTGCCTAACGAGCCCCAGGAGGTTGGCCCCAACCTCCTACCTAGGGAGCTCGTATTCCATGGATCCCACAGGAATATCGATGATTGTTTCCAAATTGTCCTCATGGGGGTTATAACCCCCCCACCCACCCCAGAGTCCGAAATCCCCCTATTAGCTGCCCCTGGCTGAGGCTTTCTGCCGAGACCGTGGCTGTGCATTTTCTTGCGGTGGATCTGTGTTAGATGAAGTGTAAGGGTCACAGCACGCCGATTCCTGGTAGACCACCGAATGGGAACTGTAGGGGCCTCGGTCCCGGAAGCACTGTCGCCTGCTGGCACAGATACCTCCACGTCCATACCGGAACCGAGTTGTAGTGATCGTGCTGAGCCGGACCTGACAACCCAGACGGCTGGGCCTCAACCCAACGGGTGGCTCCTGCTGCGGCGACAGAGGTCCTACCGCCGGTGGAACGTTGCGCCAGACGGCCTCACGCCTGAACAAATGGTCCACATTTTTCCTAAGGGTCCCTTGGAACCGGACCCTATAAAAGACTGGGCCAGTCTGGTCCAGCACCATTCCTGGAAGCCACAGCGCGCCATCGCCAATATTCCGTATTATTTACGGTGTCCCTGGCACAGAACAGTCCCCCCAACATCCCGTAACTGCGGTGATTTTCCTGCGACTCCGGGTGGCGCTTCACTGGCCTCAAAGTTTGGAAAAGTCGGCGACCTATCAAGAATTCAGCTGGAGCAATCCCAGTGGTCACATGCGGCGTCGTACCGTAACTGAGTATAAACGCGCCAACCGCCTGTCCATTGGCCCAGTCGACAGCTTTTCCAAACCTCCTTTAAAGGTCTGGAGTGCCCTCTTTGCCGGTCCATTTGATGAAGGATAACGTGGTGCGGTGCAGATGTGCCAAAAGCCCTTGCGCCGCATAAAAATGGCAAACTCCTCGCTGGAAAAAGGAGCTCCATACGCTACCAGTGCCTCCAGAAGTCAGTGGATGCAAAAACATCTCCTGAGCTTCTGAATAGTAGCCCTGGACGTTGTGGAAGTGATCCTGAAAACTTCCAGCCACTTGGAGTGTGTGTCCACAGTTATTAAAAAATGGAGCCCATGAATGGTCCAGCAAAATCCAGGTGGAGGTTAATCCATGGACGTCCCGTCCATTCAAATTGGTAGAGAGGTGCTGATGCGGCGAATCCATGGATGACCCAGCGATTCCCATGGATGGGCCGGCGCTGACGAGGGCAGATTCTGGAATTCCCGGCGTGCTGGCCAGTTTTGGACGGATTCGCTCAATGTCCGCATTGATCCCCGCTCACCAAACATAGCTTGGTGCCAACATTTTCATTTTGGAAACCCCAGATGGCCAGCTTGCAGATCCTGAGCGGGAATGCCCCCCCCCCCCCCCCCCCCCCCCCCCGCCCCCCACCGAGCACCCCACAATATCACTCCATCCTCCAAGCTGAGTTCGGAGAACCTCTGAGTGAAGGGTCACAGAGACGGTGGAAAAGGCTCCTTTTTACTGGCATCCAGTAACATGGGCTTCACCGAAACTGAGTCCCTCTGCATCCGTACACGCACTCGAGCAGCCATCACCAGCAAGGTGTCCATAAAACTCAAGGCTGCAGACACCTCACCCATCAGGGGGGTCAGGGCACTCACGAGCAACGGCAACCTGCTGAGGGTGTCCGTGTGGGCGATCGTGGAACCAGAACAGTGTTGAAAAGTGTACTCGTAAACGGCAAGCAGTAGTGCCCACCGCTGGTACCTGGCTGACGCAATAGGCGGGATGCTTGTCCTCCTAGAACAGGCCGAGTAATGGCTTGTGGCCCGTTATGATAACCAAAGGCCGAACATAAACATATTGATGGAATTTCTTAATTCCAAAGATAACCTTCCTTCTCAATTTGTGCATATCGCCAAGGTTCTCGGGCAAACGCAAACGCAATGGGGGGTTCCGTGCCATCACACCACACTTGGGCTATCACCACCCTGATACCATAAGGGGAAGCATCGCACGTTAAAATTAGGGGTCTCTTCAGGCCATAGCGTGTCAAGAGTTGTTTGAAAGATAGGCTCCACTTTACGGCTGCGAATGCCTCGTCTTGGGCCACGCCCCAACCCCGTTTCTGATCTGTCCATTACGCCACATGCAACGGGGCCAATCAGGAGGACAGATTTGCAATAAACTTGTCATAATAATTGACGAGTAGGGCAGCACGGTGGCGCAGTGGGTTAGCCCTGTTGCCTCACGGCGTCGAGGTCCCAGGTTCGATCCCAGCCCCGGGTCACTGTCCGTGTGGAGTTTGTACATTCTCCCCGTGTTTGCGTGGGTTTCGCCCCCACAAACCAAAGATGTGCAGGATAGGTGGACTGGCCACGCTAAATTGCCCCGTAATTGGGGAAAAAATGAATTGGGACTCTAAATTTATAAAAAATAAATAATAATTGACGAGACCCAATATGGGCCGGAGTTCGTGTAGACCCACAAGGTGGGGGCTCCCTTTACAGCCCGGCTTTACCTCGACCTGGTGTGCCGCAGACGAGTTACAAAGTCTGTACCAACTTACCAGGGGAGCGTGTTGCCAGTTAAATCAGTACCTTCGCATAATCACAGACGGTTTGGGTCGGAATGGTCCGAAACCATTGTCACGAGTTCATCGAAGGACCTGGACTCCGGTGCAGCCGGGTAGGTTAAATATTTGATGATTCCAAATGTCCTGGCCCCGCAGGCGGTCAGAAGGGGAACGTTTAGGTGGTCTTCCCCCAATATACCCTTTCCTTGAAAGAAGAATCGCATGCTTTCTAAATACTGATTACAATCCTCCAGCCATGCATCAAAGGCATCCAATTTACAGGACAGTGGCATTTTAAATGATACAACGTATCACACTCAATACGAACTTCCGGTGGATCGGGTAATCGAGGGAAAGTCCGGGGCTTCCCTAAATCCTCATCGCCAATATAATAATTCATAAGGCAGCAGTCAGTAATGAAGGTGAATTTATTTACATATTTACAGTGACAGGATTTGTGCAGCATCTCCGCCCCAGTGCAGACCTCGCTGGGAGGGTGGATCTGATCAGGCCTGACTTGGGCCTGTTTTTAACCCCTGCCTAATGAGCCCCAGGTGGTTGGCCCCCGCCCCCTACCCAGGGAGCTCATATTCCCTGCGTCCCACAGGGAGATCAATGATTGTTTCCCCATGCTCCTCAGGGGGGCGATAACTACTTTTCACAGATTACTTTCAGTTGAAATGTTGGATATTAAGTCATAGAATGCAAGAACGGATAGATGGCGACAGGAACAAGATAATGCACCTGAGATATCGCAGTATTTGGTGAAGTCGTTTGCACACTCTACAATGATAATATTGCTTTTAACTCCCTCCAATCAAGCGATGATTGGAATTCAGTGAATACGCAATCATGACTTTTAATTTATAGAAGTAGAGCATTATACGGGTGTTTCTATATTCTGCCTTCCTTCACATTTTGGCGCAATGCTCAATTAGCTTAAATTAATGACAGGAGTAATATTGCTGGGAGCGGCAGATAACAAACAAAATCACATTTGCATTTATTTAACACCTGATCAGGCGATATGCCTGACACAACAAAGTACCTTATTTTTGGAATGCTGTATGGCTGTTATGATGTCAGAGTCGTCACATCGAGACTCAGGGAGAAGTCTGCTCAAAAACGGTGGGCGAGATTCTGCTCCAATAGTGGGGCTATGTCCCCACGCCAGCGTCAAAATGCTGGTGTTTCACTCTGCACTTCCGGTTGGGAGTCCGCACGTGCGCATGGCAGCAGCCTGCAGCGGCCAAGCCATGCGCGATAGCGGACTCAGACTGCGGAGCGGCACCAAAAATGGAGGCCCCCCCCCCCCGAGATCGCACGTGCCCACGGATCCGTGACACCCAATCGCTCCCTTGGCCGTCCATGAGGCCCTCCCTGGTGATCGATCCCCCTGCCCCCCCACCAGGGCGGCCGGGGACAGAGTCCGCAGTCGCCACCTGACGCTCCCGACGGCCGATAGGTGGAACCATGCCGTCGGGAACTCCGCCAGTTTTGCGTGAAGAATCGTGGGGGGGGGGGCCTCTGTCAATGGCCCCCTACCTGCGCCACGTAGTTCGTGCGTGCACGATTCTCGAGCGGTTCTCCGGAGACTGGAATCGCGGGAACAGCGGCGGTTCCGAATTTCCGGTTTGACGACCATTCTCCGGCCCCAGGCCGAACGCGATGTCGGTGCGGAAGGTCGGAGAATCCGGCCCAGTGCGGCATCCATTCATTGTGTCCGCGACGCAGTCTGATAATTGATGTACTCAAATAAATCTGCCTTGTTCTACACTTTGCACCAAGTCCAATATTTCAACTAAAAGTACTAAAAAAAATCCTGATTATCTGGTCACTGTCACATTATTATTTTCTTTTATAAACTTAAAGTACCCAATTCATTTTTTTTCCAAGTAAGGGACAATTTAGCGTGGCCAATCCACCTAGCCTGCACATCTTTGGGTTGTGGGGGCGAAACCCACGCAGACACAGGGAGAATGGGCAAACTCCACACGGACAGTGACTCAGAGCCGGGATCGAACCTGGGACCTTGGCGCCGTGAGGCAGCAGTGCTAACCCACTGCGCCGCCGTGCTGCCTTACTGTCACATTGTTATGGTGGGAGATTGATGAGCATAAATTGGCTGTCGCGTTACCATAGTGACTACACTTCAAAAGGACTTCATTGGCTGTAAGGCACTTTGGGACCTCCTTAGATCATGCGGGTCTGTTGTAAATGCAAATTCTTTCCTTTCCTTACAGGTGAGTGTAGGATTTTTTTATTTGTGTAAACCACTGCTTCAACGTTTCCTCCCACAAGTCCCGATAGACGTGCTGTTCGGTGAATTGGACATTCTGAATTCTCCCTCTGTGTACCCGAACAGGCGCCGCAATGTGGCGACTAGGGGCTTTTCACAATAACTTCATTGCAGTGTTAATGTAAGCCTACTTGTGACAATAAAGATTATTCTAATATTATTATTATTTTCACTGGATAACTTACCTGAATTTCTCTTCAGACTTTCATTCCATCGTTTCTTTTACCATTGATCAGTTCTAAACACAAACTGATGGTTCCTATAAAGCAAAGTCGTGAAGCAAAGTTTCTATGAAGCTATCAATAGGGCGGCACAGTGGTTAGCACTGCTGCATCACAGTTCCAGGGGCCCGGGTCCATTCTGGCCTTGGGTCACTGTCTGTGTGGAGTTTGAATATTCTCCCCATGCCTTCGTGGGTTTCCCCCGGATGCTCGGTCTCCTCTCACAATCCAAAGATATGCAGGTTAGATGGATTGACCATGCTAAATTGCCTCTTAGGTTGCAGGGATGTGCAAGTTAGGTGGGGATAGGGGAGGGGAGTGGGCCTGAGTAGAGTGCTCTTTCATAGGGATTCTATAAATAACTGACTAACTAACTAAACAACCTCAATCTACATTGACAGATGCATCATCCAACGACTTACTTGAACCACCTTTCACTATTTCAATCAATAAGACACAGGCCAAGGAAAAGTTGGCATGCGACTCTTTAAAATCTTCAGAGCTATAAAGGTTGCCAATGTAATTGCTCAAGATAATCCCTGTTCTTCCATTCTGTAAAAAGTATTGAGTTAACTTGTTTTTCTGCTGTGCACCAGAGATTATCACAGAGCAAATTAGATCCAGGAGTTCTGAATGCTTTTCCCCTTCACCTGTCGGGGATATTTGTGAAGGAAAATTTCTCTCAAGAGGGACAGAGTATTTCTTCTTTCAAGTATTTCCTGGCTGACCAAGAACACTTTGCGTCACTTGGGAAAGCCTGCCTGGCTCAGCGACCCAGATCGGAGGCAGTGGAATAAATGGAAGAAGACGGGTAGATATCTCTTTTTCCCGTGTGTGCAGCATTATTGTTCAAAATGTTGTATTGTTTTATCAGAATACCAGCAGAATTTAACTGCAAAGCTCATCGACCTGAAACCCGAGAGTCCCATTCAACTCAATGGAAATGAAATTGAGCAGTTCCTATGATGGACAGACAATCCGCACTGCCAGTTTCATGTTCCATTGATGAGTTGGAAATCTGCTCCATTGCCTCAATAGATGTTTGCATTCGGAGATTTGACTCCCATTGGAAGCTGAAGGGAAAACTAGATAAAGCAGTGGGGGTGAGTCATACAATCGAGGTGGGATTTAAACTCTCTCTGCCCATGTCCTGCCCCATTCAGCCGCTGCCTTTAGTTAACGTATTTGGAGCATTTATCTGTTCAGGTGAGAGCCTACTCTTAATACACAGGACGAAGTCTTACAGCACCAGGTTAAAGTCCAACAGGTTTGTTTCGATGTCACTAGCTTTCGGAGCGCTGCTCCTTCCTCAGGTGAATGAAGAGGTCTGTTCCAGAAACACATATATAGACAAATTCAAAGATGCCAAACAATGCTTGGAATGCAAGCATTAGCAGGTGATTAAATCTTTACAGATCCAGAGATGGATCCACATCATTAATACACAGGGCCCTATGATGTACATAGACCCTTAAATAGAATTTAACGGGAGAGGTGTGCATTACACATGCTTCACCCGTTGCCATTGAGTGGCCGAGCAAATGGTCTGAAAAGGGGTTGTTATGGGAAACTCAAAACTGCCTGAAATCTCTTGGCTCCTCAAAAATATTCAGACGTACTGGCCAGCTTGTATTCCTGCACCCCTCCACATCCTCACCCCTCCTCACCCTCACCCCTTCTCACCCTCACCCCTCCTCACCCCATCCCTCCTCACCCTCACCCCTCCACACCCTCACCCTTCCACACCCTCACCTCTCCTCAACCCCACCACTCATCCCCCTCAACCCTCCTCACCCCTCCTCACCCTCACCCCTCCTCACCCTCACCCCTCCTCACCCCATCCCTCCTCACCCCATCCCTCCTCACCCTCACCCCTCCACACCCTCACCTCTCCTCAACCCCACTCCTCATCCCCCTCACCCCTCCTCACCCTCACCCCTCCTCACCCTCACCCCTCCTCACCCTCACCCCTCCTCACCCTCACCCCTCCTCACCCTCACCCCTCCACATCCTCACTGCTCCTCAACCCTGCTCTCATCACCCTCACCCCTCCTCACCCCATCCCTCCTCACCCCATCCCTCCTCACCCTCACCCCTCATCACCCTCACCCCTCCTTGCCCTCACCCATCCTGACCCTCACCCCTCCACACCCTCACCTCTCCTCACCCTCATCCCTTCTCACCCTCGCCCCTCCTCACCCTCACCCCTCCTCACCCTCACCCCTCCTCTCCCTCACCCCTCCACACCCTCACCTCTCCTCAACCCCACCCCTCATCCCCCTCACCCCTCCTCACCCCCAGCCCTCCTCACCCTCACCCCTCCACATCCTCACTGCTCCTCAACCCTGCCCCCATCACCCTCACCCTCCTCACCCCTCCTCACCCCATCCCTCCTCACCCCATCTCTCCTCACCCTCACCCCTCATCACCCTCACCCCTCCTCGCCCTCACCCCTCCTCACCCTCACCCCTCCACACCCTCACCTCTCCTCAACCCCACCCCTCATCCCCCTCACCCCTCCTCACCCCCAGCCCTCCTCACCCTCACCCCTCCACATCCTCACTGCTCCTCAACCCTGCCCCCATCACCCTCACCCTCCTCACCCCTCCTCACCCCATCCCTCCTCACCCCATCTCTCCTCACCCTCACCCCTCATCACCCTCACCCCTCCTCACCCTCACCCCTCCTCACCCTCACCCCTCCACACCCTCACCTCTCCTCAACCCCACCCCTCATCCCCCTCAACCCTCCTCACCCCCACCCCTCCTCGTCCCCAGCCCTCCTCACCCTCACCCCTCCACATCCAAACTGCTCCTCAACCCCACCCCTCAACACCCTCACCCCTCCTCGCCCCCACCCCTCCTTGCCCTCACCCCTCCTCACCCTCACCCCTCCACACCCTCACCCCTCCTCATCCTCACCCCACCACCTCAGGCTGAAGGAGGAACCATCCAATTATCTTCAGAGTATCAGTTTCACATTCGCAGGTTGCAGTATCCATGACTTTGAATTGGCTCAGGTCTCACTGCAGCAGGGGAACAGCAATGGGAACATTCCAAACACCGATCAGCCATTTAGCAGCAAATGCTGCAATTGGCCTCAATGGGAACTATCAGCATTAGCATGGTGTCGAAATTGAACTCAGTATTGCATTGGAAGAATGAACAAATACAGTAGATCCTGCCTATCTTTAGTTTCTTAGACTAAACTGCACATTCATTAATTGTTCCTTAAACATTTTAACTCAAAATGGTCTGTGGAACCTATGTGCTGCCAGGTTGGACCTGTTTGGGAGACGTGTTTTACATAGTAATCCATCAGAAATTTTTTTTTGGAAATGTTTTTTATTGAGTTTTCAGATTTTATATCCAACAAATTATACATTATCAGAAAAAACACGCAAAAACCAACACGCGTATCCAAAGATGTGCACATTAGGTGGATTGGTCATGAAAAATTGTCCCTCCGTGTCCAGGGATGTCCAGGTTAGGTGGAGTTACGGGGATAGGGTGGGGGATTGGGCCTAGGTGGGGTGCTCTTTCGGAGGGCTGGTGCAGATCCGATGGGCCGAATGGCCTCCTTCTGCACCGTGGGGATTCTACATTTACAAGTGAGCATCTTCATAACAGCAACTGTGGCCGTGATCCCACTTTAACCGGCATCCATATTTTACCTTCCCCAATACAGCCGAGACACATATTTACAGACATTTCTGCACAATTTGGTTTGGGCCTTAGTGTGCCATCAGAGTGGTCCCTTGTGGCTTTGTCCCTCCTGCTCATACCTTGCATTTCTTTTTGTTTGCCTTCAGGTGATATGAAAGGCCTTGGATGAAGAGCAGTCTCTGCCTGCTAACTGTGTGGGTGGGATTTGCCTCTCCCACCAGCAGCAGCAATTGTGGTGGACGGGGCCATTAAATTTGGAGTGCTGGCAGAAGTCGTTGGGCCGGAATCCCACTCCCCCCCAATCTACCCCCCACAACATGATTTGCATAAGGGAGCCCGCCAATGGCCAGTGGTGGGGTCTTCCGGTCCCGCCTCTGTCAATGGTGTTTCCCATTGTTCACACCCTCTATCGCTGCGGAATCCACACCGCAAATCCCACCCAATATCCCGCTGGCTTTAAAATATGTGGAATTTTCCCCTCCAGACTATCATGGTGGGTTAATAGCAAGTCGCCTTTCCTGCTGATCCCTGTCAGGAACGCAGATTTACAGGCGTTTCAATATCATGAATACTCGGTTACAGACCGAGCTCAATGCAATCACGTGTTCCTCCACTTCACTCATGACTTTGAGGTTTGCACCCGCAGCACTCACCTCCACTGCTGCCATATCTCACAGCGGCTCTGATTGTGGACCCATGCTGCCCTCCCTCCGGCAAGACCAGCAACAAAGGAAGGGCTGGAAGGCCAAAGGGGTGACTGGGGCGTTGACTGGACATGGGAAGGTAGAGATGGACACAAGTGCATGACTGGGGGATTGATTGGTGCAAGTGAGGAAAGGGGTGGACGCACGCATATGACTAGGGGTTTGAATCAGGCAATGGAGAGAATGGGTGGACACACATGCATGATGACGGGGGATGGGCTGGGGGGGTGATTTGAAGCAGGGGGGAGGTAGAAGCCTGAGTCATTCCTGGAACTGTGGTGACCTCATTGTCAGGGGCGGACTTTTCCCCAAAAATGGCAAAGTGTCACTGTCAGTGCGAAAAGCGGTGTGATTCCGGCCCGCCCTGGTGGCACATTATAGGGGCTGGTTTAGCACAGTGGGCTAAATCGCTGGCTTGTAATACAGAACAATGCCAACAGCGCGGGTTCAATTCCCGTACCGGCCTCCCTGAACAGACGCCATACTGTGGCTACTAGGGGCTTTTCACAGTAACTTCATTGAAGCCTACTTGTGACAATAAGCGATTATTATTATTATACTGGCCACAATTTTCAGGCACTTTGAAAAGTTTTTTTCCCCCAATTGAAAAATGCCGTGAGCGTGAAGCGTCTGATTTGCCTGTTCCGGGGGTCATCTGAGCACTTTAATGAAGCCCTGGAGCTCGCGGTGGAGGAGCAGGAGTGGGAAAAGGGAGGAGCAACTGCACCTTCTTCCAGATGAACAATTGTAAGTGAGTAGTGTGTAGCCCAAACCCTTGACTAGGCCAAGTACTAAAACCATGTCCCTTGCCTTGCAGGAACATCAACTGAAGTAGCCGGGTCCATCTACCAGCAGCGCCCCACCCTCGACACCACCTCAGAGAGACGTCGGAGAAGGACATGGATGAAGTGTCACAGCTTTCGCCCGCACCATCCACCATCGCAGAGGTGCACACCTCGGTGGGAGAGCCTAGCAGACAGGCAGAAGGATCACTACCTGGTGAACACCACACAGTTTCAGATGGAGGCAGGAACATGGCAGGGATTGGACAGTCGGAGGTCTGCTGGATTCCAAAACTCAGATGTTTCCCAGCCAGATGCCGTGCATCTGAACACGTTCACCCCTCAGCTCCTGGAGAGGGAAAGGCAGAGCTGGGAATACCAGCGGAGTTATCACGGACAGTTCTGTGACTGCAAGGCCGAATGAGGCAGCGCCACAGCCTTCTGTTGCATGAGCTGTTGGGCGGCACTCGGCCAAGACTGCAAGGGTGGCATCCACAGTGTAAAGCCTAGGGCACGAGGTCAGGTCCATAACGGGAGAACCCCGAGGCGTGGCTCAGTCCCTGAGGGCCATGGCTGAGGGGTTCAACACCATGGTGTAGACCCAGGCGGGCCTTTAGGTCTGGCAGTGCCAGATAACGTTGAGGCTTCTAAAGCTCACTCCAACTGCCCTTCCGCCCCATGGAGTAACCCAGAGCCCTCCAGGTACTCGGAGGAAGCAGGATCTGCTGGACCACATCCCGGGATCTCCCACCCTGGGAGCGACCAGCCGATTTGAATCCCCCCTTCCTGATACTGCCGCAACTGAGGGGCAGCAGACAGAACGGGGTGATACTACAGCACCAGTGCTGCCCAGAGTAGGTCGGGGGCCTCCAGATCGCGGCCCTCCGGAGCAGTGTTTTGCAGAGTGGGGGTGGGGGGGGGGGTGAGCGGGGGGGGGGGGACACGGGTAGGCTGCGGGATATTGAAAAATGGGTTACCAAAACTGATCCCCAAACATTGCCTGACCTTTATTCCCGTTTTGCCTGGGTAGATTTTTGCTACCCTAAACTGAACCTGTTCGACAAAAAGCCGTGCGCATTCGTAAAGTTAAATTTAATACCCAGCCAATACACCAATACAATGTTTCATTATGAAACCTGATATTTGAAATGGCTGCGGGATCAACACTGGTGTTACGTTACATATAGGTCTGCTCCTGGTCTCTTTATAGTGCGCATTTTGTAGAAGGCAGTATGTTGATCAGGACCTCCCAGGCGATGACATAGCCAGCATGAGGTCCTTTGATGTGGAGTAAAAGCTTAGTGCCGCCTCCTACATTTCGTGCATCTTATGAAGAGAAAAGGTAAGAAATGGGTGAAAAATTGCTGTATTTTTAAATGTTCAGTGAATCCCGCCCGTTTTGATTGGGGCTGAAGCAGCAAAGTCCTGCAGTGGCCCCTGTCCGAGTTTCGAATTTCCCACCGTGAGGGCTCCAGAGTTAGGCGAGTATCGTCATCATCTCACATCCGACCCATTATTTTTCCCCTGCGTGCGTAAAAATATTGAGCCATTGAATCGATTCCGAAAGTGAGATGACGCGTGAACAAGTGGATGGCTGGTGCCCAGTAAATGAGGGCAGTGTCTGAATTCAGACACCTATTTTGAACGAGTTTATGTTGGCGAGAGGAGTTGGCGGAATGCTGACACCAATTCCCTTTGTGCCGGAATATGTCCAGAATAAATTGGAAAATGGATCTGAAACCGGATCAGCGAATGTGTTCAGGTGGAGGTGGGAGGAAGTGCGGGCTGTCAAATCCTCAGTCTGATTAAGCAGCCTTTTGGAGCCCAGTGTTAAACCTCGGCTTCGAGTTGGAAACGTCCGATTGGACAAAACCAGAAATTTCAGTGTCAAGGATGTAAAGCGGTTGGTGAGTGAAATTTGCAATATACAAAGTGGAATTATTTTGTTGCCATGCAACATCTTGGCATTAAGTATGCAGAACTAAATGCAACTTTGCATCATAAGTGAGGGAGATCAATTGTATTAATTTTAAATGCAGAGAACTGAGGACTACGCAGGCTCACCTGTCACGTTAACTAGTAAGTCAAAAGGGACGGCCATTTGGTAAAAGTAGGTCGCCAGGAGAAAGTTTGAAAAGCACTGCTCCAGAGGATGCCGGCCAAGGGCATCTCAGGCAACGGGGCGCGGAAGTCAGCAGGTCACCTCCACCTCTGACGTGCATCCTGGGAATACACCTAGACATAGACGTAAGTGTAAGGATTTGTAGAGACACAGTGTGGACATGGGTGAAGTTAGGCACAGATAGTTGAGGATCTTTATCACTTGCAACATCTGCACATGTCATAGTAAGTTTTATCGGTCTTCACAACCTTAAGGCGTCACTGTTCTTAACCCTCCTCCAGTGCATGACTGGTCCCGAACTATGACCTCGCCCAGTCAGAGTCACATTTGGGCCTCCCTTATTCTCAATATCACCGGGTGTTTTGACAGGTGGTTTATACAGTCACCCATCCCCCATGGGCAGGGTCCACTGGATGGTGATGTCCGCCTTGGGGACAATGGAGTCTGGCACATAAGCAAACACAGACCCGCTGGATCCCGTCTCCCCAAGCGTTTGTCCTTGAACACAGAGGTTTAAGCCCATTGACTGTGGGCAGCTGACATTGTTCAGGGTTAACTCTTGATGACCAATTAGTTTGACGAGCAGGAGTCTCAGGAATGTTAGAGGGAACAACTGCTTTCTGCTTCAGGGATAATAATAATAATCTTTATTGTTGTCACAAGTAGGCTTCCATTAACACCGCAATGAAGTTACTGTGAAAAGCCCCTAGTCGCCACACTCCGGCGCCTGTTCGGGTATATGGAGAATTCAGAATGTCCAATTCACCTAACAGCACATCTTTCGGGACTTGTGGGAGAAAACCGGAGCACCCGGAGGAAACCCACGCAGACACGGGGAGAACGTGCAGACTCCGCACAGACAGTGACCCAAGCCGGGAATCGAACCTGGGACCCTGGCGCTTTGAAGCAACAGTGCTAGCCACTGTGCTACCGTGCCGCCCAAAGCAAAGCTAACAGGCACCCTTCTTACTCAGGCTTTGCTATTCCAAGGCCTCATTGCTGTTAGGCCTTTACGCTTAAGTCTTCTAGACAGTCCTTCCATATTCCCACCAACACCACCCTCCGCTACCTCCCCCACCGCACCCCACCCCCCATTCCGGGCTGGGAAAACCATATAGGCTCTCTTTCACAGGGTGTCACCCACCAAGCCCATTAGGTGCGCCTGCTTCACCCTCAGCACACCCTACCCCCACCCCATGTGATCTGCGGCCGACCCATGCCCCCATGCCACAGCCCACATAATCACACAGGCCAGTAAGAGGTTTTTAAACAAAACAAGCTTGAGGACCACCCAAACCAGCCACGACTCCCATCCCGGTTAACCCACGACATTACTCGGGGCTGGGGGCACTGTGGTGGGGCGGTCCGGTGCGCGCCAGGCGGCCAAAGGAGGGGGACTATTTCGCGGGCCAGATTCGTGAGCGGCCTCCGCCGTGTAGCACGGCGCGGCCATGGACCCGGCAATTCTCCGGGGCGTATCGGCAGCTCGAGCCGGGCGCTCTACACTGCCGGCGTGCTAGCCCCCCCCCAACCCTCCGGAACAGGGAATCAGTGGCCGTTTTACACCATTTTCTGATGTAAAACGGCACCGTTCTCATGGCGCCATGGGTCATAGCCCCAGAATCGGAGAATCCAGCCCCGCGCTCTGAAATCTCACCGGTGCAAATCCCGTTTTTGGTCTCTCGCGATATTCAGCAGCCATTACGGGATTTGCGCGCCCAGGTAACGAGCCCACTAAATCCCGCCCATTAACGGCAGTCCTGGGGCTGGGCGGACCATGTGCAGGACTATGCCAGGTCCAAGGTGGGGGAATGCCTGCCCCTGCAGTGTCGGCCATGCACAGAATGCTGTTCAGGGGCATGGTGAGTCCTTCACATACGTGGGTCCTGGGGTTTGGTGGGTTGCTACTGGGCTGCAGATGGCAGTGTCAAGGTCAGGGGAGACGTCTGCAGCCTGTAAATGGGGAACTGAAGGATGTGCTTCAACTGCAAAGGTGCACCTGGGGATAGCAGGTATGGAATGAGAGCAGCCCGAGAGCTTCATAATGGCTTCCTAGATGGGCGATGGAGGGTGATGATCTCAGGGGAAGACGCAATCACATCTGTGTAGAAACCAGGGGGAGGACAGAATGCAGGCTGGGGCTAGTGCTGCCTTCTTCATGATTTGGCTGTGACCGAGGAGGGCAACTTGTAACTAAGGTGGTGGGGGATGTATTTCAAAGTCTCATGAGGCGGAGGGGTCCTGGCGTTTACGTGTGTACTCAAGATGGGAGGGGTTAGGTCAACATGGGGCCTGGGGACATCCATAGAAAACAATTCAGGAGGGAAGATAGGAATGTCTATGATGATGACAATGAGATCCAGGGGGAGGCAGGAGAGTGATGGGACAAAATGAAACTTGGACATTCTGAAGTTCGAGCTGGATCGGAAACATCTGAAGGGTAACAGGAGGAGGATGGAAGCTGGTCTCAAAATAAAAGTGGAGCAGCACCATTTTGACAGCCGGTTCCAATGAGCAGGAGGAAAATAGCCTTGGAAACAAATGATAAGGGCAGGGGCCTGTGGGCGTGTTGACTACCACACTTAGTGTTCTGTCCACTCTTGCCTCGTCCCGGCAGATCCCACTCATGGCTATCGCGATGGTGTGCGTGTCCAAGCGCATTCCCGGCAGGAGCTGAGTATCCTGCTGGACCAGACTCTCGAAGGAGGCTGTCACCCTTCAAATAGTGACTTCAATGTGCTCACATGTCAGAACAATGACAGAACATGGATGGACACCTCCATTCCCCATTCTAAGCTGCTGATGGACTCTGACCACATTGCCTCTATTTCCATGCCTGTCTCTGTAGCTCCAACATCTCCCTGGGGGTCACTTCCAGAGGTTTGTTATCAGACTCAGACTCCACAGACACCTATGGTCCTCCGAGTGTCAGTCCAAAGATGTGGATTGGCTATGCTAAATTGCCCCTAAGTGGGGTTATGGGGATAGGGTGGGGATTGAATCTAGGTGGGGTGCTCTTTCGGAGGGTCGGTGCAGACTTGATGGGCTGAATGGCCTCCTTCTGCACTGTAGGGGTTCTGTGCTAATCAAGGATTCTATGATGATACCTTGACTATCATTGCCTCCACCTACTGGTGATTGAGTCTGTTGAGGAGCTCACCAGATAGTAACCCCGAGCCTGCTGTGGAACTAGGTCCCACCGCGGAGTGTGTATCTGCGCTGGTGGAGGATGCTGGTTCCTCTGGATCTCATCCGAGGTGGTCTGGGGGCCAAGGTTGGGACTAATGTGTTGGTTGGTCCTGTGCCTCTGCTGGTGGCTGGAATGGAGAAAAGATTTGTCATTGGGTCGACAGGCACCTACATCATAGGTCACTTATAATCAAGAACCAAATGTGGCCTGTGTGTACTGCATTGTCCTTCACAGGCTTATTGCTGGATGCCATATCACCTTCTGTACAGGAACGACCTATGTCCTCACCGGACAGATCTGCTGCCTGCTCCTCGAAGGCGATGGCTGGTCTCAATTCCAGCATCCCCCATCCAGCCTGGGATCCCTCAGTTTTGTTGTGAGATACCTTGTAATGCATAAAGACAGATGAACTGACTGTGAGCACCAGGGATGAAGGAGATGATCATAAGCATGCACACCTGCTGTGTGTGTTGCATGCTCCTCGGTAAGGGCTGAAGATGCCACTTGTGCACAATGTTTGGTGAGATGGTGGTGATCTGTCAGACAATCAGTGCTGATGCCCTTTCTGCCATTGGTGTGAGATCCCTGTGGACTGTAAGCCTTAGGCAATCTGATGGCCTTATGAGAATGGGAGTTTGGAGGGAGAACATTGAATTACCCTGACAGAGTGGGTGAGAACATTCATTTTCTTCCTGCACTGCGTGGTGGTCCTCTCTTGAGGTCCTGAGGTCCAGGTGCACTGGTGACCTTCTATCGAGCTGGTGTAGCTGGCTGACCTGCGCCTTCCTGCCGGCCCTGGACTGCCTGGCAGAGTCTCTCCATGAAGCTGGGGATTGAGGACTTGCTTCGTCTGGGGGCTGTTTCTGAACTCGCGCAAGAACCCACCCCGTCATCAAACTGAGGGGTTCCAGCCCGTCACCATTCTTAGACTCCGGGATGGAAAATTCCATCCTGTGAGGAAACAGTATTCAGGGAGGAGAAATTGAATGCAATCGTTATGGTGGAGGGGACTTTAAGAATTGTGCTACTCTTATCGTGGATGTGTCATCACCTCCAGTAATGAACAGTTTCAATCCCATATACTGTGCGTCACAAATTAATGCACAATAATAACAGATCCTTTATCTGTGGGTAAACATTACGATAATTACCACCAATCTACTACACAGTAATATATCAGGAAGAAGTTTGCAAAAATCCCATCAATAATTGACAGTTAATACTCACGTGAAAGTATTTGATGAGAGCAAAATATCATGTTTATATTACAATTAAAGAAAAGATAAACGTGGTTTATTTTGCTCAAATCACAAGGTGATTCTGTAACAGAATTAACCCTTTGAGCTTCAGTTGAATTGTGCCGTTCTAATAAACTTGTGCTGAGGGTACTTACTGGGTAAATGTTGTAGATTCCATTCCAAACACAGCCCTCATTATTTGTGAGTGCTTGTTGACAGCCGTGTGTAACCATCTACAAGATGCACTGCAGCAACTCACCAAGGCTCCTTCCACAGCACCTTCCAAATCCACCACCTCTACCACCGAGAATGACAGGGGCAACAGATGCACGGGGTCCCCTCCAAGTCGTGCACCATCCTGACTCAGAGCTAGGTCACCATTCCTTCACCGACACAGGGACAAAACCCCGAAGCTGCAACCCTAACAGCACAACGGGAGTGCCAACACGAGATGAACCGCAGTGTTTAAAGAAGGTAGTTCTCAAGGGTAATAAGGGATGGGCAACAAATACTGGTGACGCCCACATGCCGTGAAATAATTTTAAAAAGTTTTCTGTTCCCAAGGTTCCCTATTTAGCATTGCTATCGATTGCGCTGAGCTGGAGCTTTGAGCCCGAACTTCCCATCTCCTAAATTTCAATTTGATGTAAAAGGTTGTGGAAGGTGAGACAAAAGAGAAAATGCTGGAAAATCTCAGCAGGTCTGGCAGCATCTGTAGGGAGAGAAAAGAGCTAACGCTTCGACAAAGAGTCATCGGACTCGAAACGTTCACTCTTTTCTCTCCCTACAGATGCTGCCAGACTTGCTGAGATTTTCCGGCATTTTCTCTTTCGTTTCAGATTCCAGCATCCGCAGTAATTTGCTTTTATTAGGTGGTGGAAGGTGGCTGGAAACATTAACCTATGAAGTCATGCTCAGCAGTCACCTTATTCTCCCAAAATGGGTGGACAGCCATCAGCAACAAGTTAATTAAAGAGACCTTTTTTATCACTTCAATTTAATGACGAGGATCTTGGGCAGTGTTCAGCAACAGCGAAATCAAAGTACTTTACCCACATGCTTCTCAGAATGATAATGTGGGACAGAATTAACAGCCATTTGGGAAAATGTTGGTTTTTAAAAATAAATTTAGAGGACCCAATTCTTATTTGTCCAATTAAGGGGCAATTTAGCGTGACCAATCCACCTACCCTGCACATCTTTGGGTGGTGGGGGTGAGACCCACGCAGACATGGGGAGAATGTGCAAACTCCACACGGACTGATCGGGATCCAGGATTGAACCTGGGACCTCGGCGCGTGAGTTAGCAATGCTTTTAAAAAATATATATATTTCAACAAATTTTCAACAAAACCCCCCCTCCTCAACAAGAAGAAAGAAACAAGAACACAACAATCAAAAATTATACATTGGATTTCCCCCATATACAATAACCCCCCATATAACATTTAAAAACACAAATAGGGAAAAAACCCCACCTTCACCCAAACGCCACCCCAAAAGACCCCCGCCCCCCCTGCCCCTGGGCTGCTGCTGCTGACTTCCTCCTAACGCTCCGCGAGATAGTCTAGGAACGGTTGCCACCGCCTGAGGAACGCCTGCACAGACCCTCGCAAGGCAAACTTTATCCTCTCCAGCTTGATGAACCCTGCCATGTCATTGATCCAAGCTTCCCCACTGGGGGCTTCGCATCTTTCCATAATAGCAAAATCCTCCGCCGGGCTACCAGGGACGCAAAGGCCAGAATACCGGCCTCTTTCGCCTCCTGCACTCCCGGCTCGTCCGATACCCCAAATAATGCCAATCCCCAGCTCGGTGGTGACCTGGGCGTTCACCACCTTGGACATAGTCCTCGCAAAACCCCTCCAAAACCCATCCAGCGCCGGGCACGACCAGAACATATGGATGTGGTTTGCCGGGCTCCCAGAGCACCTCCCACATCTGTCCTCCACCCCAAAGAACCTACTCAACCTTGCCCCTGTCATATGCGCTCTGTGAGTAACTTTGAACTGTATTAGGCTGAGCCTGGCGCAAGAGGAGGAAGAATTAAACCTACTTAGGGCATCAGCCCACAGTCCCTCATCTATCTCCTCCCCAAGCTCCTCCTCCCACTTGCCCTGTAACTCCTCCACCGAGGCCTCCTCCTCTTCTTTCAGCTCCTGGTAAATCGCCGAAACCTTGCCTTCTCCAACCCATACACCCGAAATCACCCTATCCTGAATCCCACGTGCCGGAAGCAACGGGAATTCCCTCACCTGCCGCCTCACAAACGTCCTCACTTGCATGTACCTGAAAGCGTTTCCCGGTGGTAACCCAAACTTCTCCTCCAGCGCCCCCAGGCTCGCAAACGTCCCATCGATGAACAGGTCCCCCATTCTTCTAATCCCTGCCCGATGTCAGCTCCGAAACCCCCCATCCATCCTTCCCGGGACGAGCCGATGGTTCTCCTGAATCAGGGACCAAGCCGAGGCTCCCACCTCACCCCTGTGTCGCCTCCACTGCCCCCAGATCTTCAGCTTCACCGCCACCACCAGACTCGTGGTGTACCTTGTCGGCGAGAGCGGTAACGGTGCCGTCACCAGTGCCCTCAGGCTCGTGCCCATACAGGACGCCATCTCTAGCCTCTTCCACTCCGCCCCCTCTCCCTCCATTACCCACTTATGGATCATCGCCACATTGGCTGCCCAATAATAGCCACACAAATCCGGCATCGCCAGCACCCCCCCCCTGTCCCTGATACGCTCCAGAAACACTCTCTTCACCCTCGGGGCCTTATTCACCCACACAAATCCCATGATGCTCCTGCTTACCCATTTGAAAAAGGCCTTGGGGATCAAAATGGGAAGGCACTGGAACACAAAGAGAAACCTCGGGAGGACCGTCATTTTGACCGACTGCACCCTACCTGCTAGTGAGAGTGGCAGCATATCCCATCTTTTAAAATCCTCCTCCATCTGCTCCACCAACCACGTCAAATTGAGCTTGTGCAGGGCCCCCCAACTCCTAGGTACTTGGATCCCCAGGTACCGAAAGCTCCTTTCCGCCCTCTTCAGATGTAACTTGTCTATCCCCCTTCCCTGGTCCCCTGAATGCACCACAAAGAGCTCACTCTTCCCTACGTTGAGTTTATACCCCGAAAAGTCCCCAAACTCCCTAAGGATTCGCATGACCTCCGCCATCCCCTCCACTGGATCCGCAACATACAACAACAGGTCATCGGCATACAACGACACCCGGTGTTCCTCTCCCCCCCGAACCAATCCCCTCCATTTCCTGGACTCCCTCAGTGCCATGGCCAGCGGCTCAATTGCCAGCGCAAACAACAAGGGGGATAAGGGGCACCGCTATCTCGTCCCCCGGTACAGCCGAAAGTACTTTGACCGCTGCCGGTTCGTAGCCACACTCGCCACCGGGGCTCTATATAGCAGCCTGACCCAACTGATGAACCCCTCCCCGAACCCAAACATCCGCAACACTTCCCAAAGATACTCCCACTCCACCCGATCAAAGGCCTTCTCCACGTCCATAGCTGCCACTACCTCCGCTTCCCCTCCACCGAGGGCATCATAATCACATTGAGGAGCCTCCGCACATTTGTATTTAGCTGCCTGCCCTTTACAAATCCCGTCTGGTCCTCATGAATCACCCCCGGGACACAATCCTCAATCCTCAATCGAGCACCTCCGCCAGCAACTTCGCGTCAACATTGAGGAGCGAGATCGGTCTATACGACCCACATTGCAATGGATCCTTGTCCCGCTTCAAGATCAAGGAAATCAGCGCCCTGGACATTGTCGGAGGTAAGGTCCCCCCCTCCCTCGCCTTATTAAAAGTCCTCACTAGCAACGGGCCCAGCAGGTCCACGTATTTCCTGTAATATTCAACCGGGAACCCATCCGGCCCCGGGGCCTTCCCCGCCTGCATGTTCCCCAAACCTTTAACCAGCTCCTCCAGCCCAATCGGCACCCCCAAACCAGCCACCTGCTCCTCCTCCACCCTCAGCTGATCCAGGTATCGTCATATCCCCTCCTCCACCGCTGGGGGCTCAGACCTGTACAGATCCCCATAGAAGTCCCTAAATACCTTGTTTATTCTCACCACACTCCGCACCGTATTCCCCCCTCTATCCTTGACTCCACCAATCTCCCTCGCTGCCTCCCTCTTACGAAGCTGATGTGCCAGCATCTGACTCGCCTTCTCCCCATACTCATACGCCGCCCCCTGTGCTTTCCTCCACTGTGCCTCTGCTTTCCTCGTGGTCAACAGGTCGAATTCCGTCTGGATGTTCCGTCGCTCCCTAAGTAGCCCCTCCTCGGGGGCCTCTGCATAACTCCTGTCCACCCTTAAAATCTCCCCCACCAGCCTCTCCCTCTCCTTCCCCTCTCTCTTTTCCCTGTGGGCCCTAATGGAGATTAGCTCTACCCTGACCACCGCCTTCAGCACCTCCCAGACTACCCTCACCTGCAACTCCCCGTTGTCGTTGGCCTCCAAGTATCTTTCAATACACCCCCGCACCCGCCCGCACACCTCTTCATCCGCCAACAGTCCCACATCGAGGCACCACAGCGGGCGCTGGTCCCTCTCCTCCCCCAACTCCAGCTCCACCCAATGCGGGGCGTGGTCCGAGATGGCTATGGCCGAATATTTCGTTCCCTCCACTTTCGGGATTAGCGCCCTACTCAAAATGAAAAAATCTATCCGGGAGTAGGCTCTATGGACGTGGGAAAAGAAGGAAAATTCCCTGGCCAGCGGCCTGGCAAACCTCCATGGATCCACTCCCCCCCATCTGTTCCATAAACTCCCTAAGCACCTTGGCCGCAGCCGGCCTCTTACCCGTCCTGGACCTAGAACGGTCCAGTGCTGGGTCCAGCACCGTGTTAAAGTCCCCCCCCCCCATTATCAAGCTTCCTACCTCCAGATCCGGAATCCGACCCAGCATGCGTTTCATAAATCCGGCATCATCCCAATTTGGCGCATCTACGTTCACCAGTACCACCCGCACCCCCTGCAACCTACCACTCACCATCACATATCGAATTCCATTATCCACTTCAATATTCAGTGCCCTGAACTACACCCGCTTCCCCACCAGTATTGCAACCCCTCTGTTCCTTGCATCCAGCCCTGAATGAAAGACCTGCCCTACCCATCCCTTTCTCAGCCTAAACTGATCTGCCACC
This sequence comes from Scyliorhinus torazame, assembly GCF_047496885.1. Classification (NCBI taxonomy): domain Eukaryota; kingdom Metazoa; phylum Chordata; class Chondrichthyes; order Carcharhiniformes; family Scyliorhinidae; genus Scyliorhinus; species Scyliorhinus torazame. Next base: position 261,118,175 of record NC_092716.1, read on the forward strand.
TTCAGATGTGTCTCCTGGAGCATAACCACGTCTGCCTTCAGTCCCTTTAGGTGCGCGAACACCCGGGATCCTCTTGACCGGCCCGTTCAGGCCCCTCACATTCCAGGTTATCAGCCGGATCAGGGGGCTACTCGCCCCCCCCCCCCCCACCCCCCCCCCCCCCCACCCCCCCACCACCCACCCTGCCGACTAGCCATCTCCTTTTCTAGGCCAGCCACGTGCCCGCGCCTCCCGCACCCTCCAGTCCCCCAGGCGGCGGACTCCCGCCCCAACTACCTCTCCTACTTCCAGCTCCCCTTTGGCCAATGCAGCAGCAACCCAGTCCCCCCCCCCCCCCCCCCCCCCCGGTAGATCCTCATCTAGCCATTTTGCTCCCCCCATGACACTCCCGTAAGTCAGCTGACTCCTGCTGGCCCCGGCCTCTCCCGCCATTCCATCGACCCCCCAGTGTGAGAAGTGAGAATCCCCCCACCTCTTGGCAGTCAGTGAGCGCTCCTCTCCAGCACCGCCCTTCCCCCCCGGCCCCACACCCATCCTTCCCTAACGCAGGAAAAAGCCCGCGCTTTCCTGAGCCGGCCCCGCCCCCTCTGGCGTAGCTCCTTTTTGCGGCCTTACCCCAACTCCCCATCCCCGCGCCTCCACCCCCCCCCCTCTTCCTCCGTGGGGCCCTGCCCCTCCAACACCGACGCCCACACTCTCCCACAGCCCCCACATCAAATCCATTCACCCATCCCCACCCAGCACCAAAACAAAAAGAACATTCCCCAAACGCAGTAAACACAACATACATCCCCCCACGACAAACCCTCAATTTGAGTCCAACTTTTCAGTCTGGATAAAGTTCCATGCCTCATCAGGCGTTTCAAAATAGTGGTGCCGATCTTGGAACGTGACCCACAATCGCGCTGGCTGCAGCATCCCGAACTTCACCCCCTTCCGATGGAGCACCGCCTTAGCCCGGTTAAAACCAGCCCTCTTCTTAGCCACCTCCGCACTCCAGTCCTGGTAAATTCGGATCTGCGTGTTCTCCCACCCGCTGCTCCGCTCTTTTTTGGCCCATCTCAGGACACACTCTCTGTCCATAAAGTGGTGGAACCTCACCACTACAGCCCTTGGCGGCTCGTTGGCTTTGGGTCTCCTTGCCAGGACCCGATGAGACCCATCCAGCTCCAGGGGCCTCGGGAAAGCTCCCGCGCCCATCAGCGAATTGAGCATCGTGCTCATATATGCCCCGACATCGGGCCCCTCCACTCCTTCAGGGAGACCCAGAATCCGAAGATTCTTCCTCCTCGACCTATTCTCCCGGTCCTCAAATTTTTCTGCCCACCTCTTGTGCAGCGCCTCGTGCGCCTCCACCTTCACCGCCAGGCCCAAGGTCCCGTCCTCGTTCTCCGGGGCTTTTTGCCGCACCTCCCGGATCGCCGCCCCTTTGGCCTTCTGGGTCTCCACAAGCTTCTCAATCGCCGCCTTCATTGGCGCCAGCATTTCTGTCCTCAGCTCCTCAAAGCAGCGTTTAAGAAACTCCTGCTGCTCCTGCGACCACTACGCCCACGCTGCTTGGTCTCCACCCGCCGCCATCTTGTTTTTCCTCCCTCGCACTTTCTGCTGCACCAGGATCACTTTTTTAACCGCTCCACTCCTGGTCCAATCCATATAGTGTCGGGGGAACCACGCTGTCACCTTCCCACACTGGAAGCCGTCAAACAATTGCCGTTGCGGCCCCTCTGAAGAGCCCAAAAGTCCGTTCCCGGCGGGAGCTGCCGAACATGCGACCTACCTAGGCATAGCCGCAACCGGAAGTGTGAGTTAGCGATGCTAACCACTGCGCCACCGTGCTGCCCTGTGGGCAAATGCAGGTTAATGAAGGAAAACCAGGACAGATCGGTTAAGGGCAAATCATGTTCAACTAACTTAATTGAGTGTTTGATAAGGCAACATAGAATTGATGATGACGGTCCCCTGGGAGTCAATGTTAGGACCCCTGTTTTACTTAATAACATATTAATCAACGACTTGGATACATGCAGGGCAAAATTTCAAAAGTTGCAGGAGATACAAAACTTGGAAGTGTTGTGAACTGTGAGGAAGATAACGTTTCACTTCAAAAGGACTTAGAAAGGTTGGTGGACTGTGTGGACAAGTAGCAGATGAAATTAAATACACAAAGGTGTGAAGTGATTCGTTTTGGCAGGAAGAATATGGAGTGACAATATAAAATAAAAGGTACAATTCTGTAAGAGGGTGCCGGAGCAGAGGCACCTGGAGATATCTGTGCACAAACCAGGGGAGGCAGTGGCGTAGTGGGATTGTCACTGTACTAGTAAACCAGAGACGCAGAGTCATGCTCTGGGGACCTGGGTTTAAATCCCGCCCCTGCAGATGGTGAAATTTGAATTCAATAAAAATCTGGAATTTAAAGACTAAAGATGACCATGAAATCATTGTTGATTGTTGTAAAAACCCACCTGGTTCACTAATGTCCTTTAGGGAAGGAAATCTGCCGTCCTTACCTGGTCTGGTCTACATGTGACTCCAGACCCACAGTAATGTGGTTGACTCTTTAATGCCCTCTGGGCTGAGCAATAAATGCTGCCCCAGCCAGCGACGCCCACATCCCGTGTACGAATAAAGAAAAACAAAATCATTGAAGGTGGCTTAGCAGATTGAGAGAGGTTGATAAAGCAAAGCAGATCCCAGGCCTTATCAATAGCGGCATGGGTTACAAATTCGACTAAGTTATGACAACGTTTCTTAAAACAATGATCCGGCCTCAATTGGAGTATTTTGTCAAAGTGTGCTCCATTTCAGAAAGGATGTGAAGGCGTTAGAGAGGGTGCAGGGAATGGTTCCAGTGACGTGGGTAGGTGGGAGAAGCTGGACGGTTTTCCTTGGGGAAGAGAAGATTAAGAAGAGATTTGATAGAGGGATTCACAATCAGGAGGGGCCTGGACGGAGTTGGATAATGATCTAGAACCAGAGGACACTGATATGATGATTAGTAAAAGAAGCAATGACAACAGAAGGAAAACCCTTTTTATGCAGTAGCTTATTAGGATCCGGAATGTGCTGCCTTGGAACAGCAGGTTCAATCATGGCTTTCAAAAGAGAATTGGATAATTGTGTGAAGAGAACAAGGGTGGGATTTCACACGGGGGAGTATTGCTCACCTCCGCCAGCCCTCTTGAAACAGTTGGCTGGCAGCCATGGCTCACCCCTCACCCGACAGCCAATCCATGCTGCCAATGGGCTGAACAGGCTGAGAGTGGGGAAAGTGAGCGCCCCGCCCCTCAGTAAGAGGAAATCTCGGTAATGTGCGGCCGACCAATCTGGTAGTGAGCACTACTGGCACTGCAAGCAAGTCTGTGCAGAACGTTGATGAAACCGAGAAACAGCAAGTCCCTAGCTGAGATAGAGGGGGGGAGGGTTGTTTGGAAGCAAAGTGGGAAGGGACAGACAGAGGGGGTAACATTGTGAGGGTGGGCACCGCCTGTGCACACAGGGCACTAACCGTGGGATATCCCCTACTCCTTCCTGCCTTTTTACAACTTGTGATGAAAAAATAGCCAGCCCGCTCCTGCCCTCACCAACCCATATTATGGGATGAGCAACATAATATTCTAATGGCGTGGTAACTGTTAGTTACTTATTTGAAAATGGCAGATGGACTGCCAGTTTCAACACTGATACAGATCCATCAAACACCCTCCCTCCCACCTGTTGTATAATGGGTCCAGGGTGGAGACAGGCAGGAAGGCGGTGGGCCTTTTACGTGACCCACCCTGCCCCAAGCATATCCAGTAAAGGGGGAGGGGGGGGGGGGGGCGGTGACGTTTCGAAAATCCATCCCAAAATTACAGGGCTACAGGGAAAAGACAGTGAACGGGGCTAGGTAAATTACACCTGCTGGCGTGACGGGCTGAATGGCCTCGCCCTGCACTGTGATTCTATGATTCTATCATAGGGACTAACACTGTCAGAGAGCCTGCACAGTACGAAGGGCTGAATGGCCTCCTCTATGAGTCGAAACAGTGAGGAGCTTTGGATCCATTCAGCATCATGCATTTGGCGAGGCAGAGAACCCGAATAACCAACGATATTTAACAAGTGCCCAAAACAATTAATCAACCAATTTCCAAATACTTGGAGCTGAAGGAGAAGGTAATACACATGATCACAACCCAAACCGAAAAGCAAATAATGTAAGCACCAACCTTTACACGGTGTTAGTTATTGACATAAGAAGTGACTGATTTCAGCATGAGGTACTAATGCCAATGGCCTTAAGCTTTTTGCTTTAGATTCCATAAAGATGCCCAAGTTGACATCCTGCAATTCTGTGCAGGTCACTGCACCAAATAGCCAAGCTGGAAGCCATGACAAACATGGTGTAGGAGTGAATGAGTCACTAATATCCAGGGAAATTCATCAGTTGTGAAGTCGACCTTAAGTGAAGAAATAAGTCTATGCCCTGATGGAGGTCTTTAATGTTAAGAAGGAGTTGAATGGGTTAGACATTTGTGAGGGAGTCCAAACTTAAAGGCCATATGTAATAAGGTAGCTACTAATAAACCCACAAAGGAATTCAGGAGCAACTCAGTGAATGGGGAACATTGCAGGGAGCAGTTCAGGTAAATTTCACAGAATCCATGCAGTGCAGAAAAAGCCATTCGGCCCATTGAGTCTGTACCGACCCTCCAAAAGAGCACCCTACCTAAGCCCAGCGCCCCGCCCTATCTCTGTAACCCTGTAACTCTTTGGACACTAAGGGCAATTTATCATGGCCAATCCACCTAACCAGCACATCTTTGGACTGTAGGAGGAAACCGGAGCACCCGGAGGAAACCCACGCACACACGGGGAGAACGTGCAAACTCCACACAGTCACCCGAGGCTGGAATCGAACCCGGGTCCCTGGAACTGTGAGGCAGCAGTGCTAACCACCGTGACATAGAGACACGTGACTGTCACATCGAGATTTGTAAGGGGGAAGCTAGATAAATATATTGGGGAGAAAGCACTGGATGAATACGGTGATGGAGTTAAATGACGTTGAGTGGGAGGAGGCTCATTTGGAACATATACCCCAGAATGGGCCATTGGTGAAATGGCCTGCTTCTGTGCTGTAAACCCTGTGTAACATTTTTAAAATTTACTATTTCATGAAAGGTTGGCGCCACTGGCAAGGTCAGCATTTGATGCCCATCCCTAATTACCTTTGACCTGAGTGCCATATCAGAGGGCAATTAAGAAGTCAACCGAAGGTCGGATAGTACATTTCCTCCCCAAAAGAACATCAGTGAATCAGATAATATGATGAATGTTTCATGGTCACCATTACTGAGGCTAGCTTTTAATTCCAGATTTATTAATTGCATTTAAATTCCACCAGCTGCCGTGGCAGGGTTTGCACCCACTGCCCCAGCTCCTGGTCTAGTGACATTACCACGTGCCACCATCTCATTAGTTGATGTTAAATTGCGAGGTGCAGCTCATGGTATAGCTGGTTGATTGATGACCATCTGGAATTGATACATGGATCATTTGATCAAAGAAACCCTCCAGTATGGTTCATTTTTCCTGGTGATTTAAAATCTGGTTATTCACAAGTGGTGGCCGAGACAAACACTAAAATTTTGTGATAAACACACTTTCAGTTCTATTAGACACAGGTTTAGCACCAGGAGAAAAGGTGAGCAATCACGTTCAATTATGTTGTCTGATTGTGGACGTTCGTGGAAGAGTTTCATTTCTGATTATGCAAATTAGTTTGGACAGAAACCTGAACCTTAACTTCCCATCAGATGAACAGCACATTCTCGAGAGCAACATGTGTGCTCAGCGTGAATACTATCCCCCATATGTTATAACAACAGTGCAATTATCACTATGAATATTTAAACGGCCTTGATCTCACACTGTGTTATATTAATACATAAGAATTAAATTCCTTCGTCAGCTGTTACAGCTGAGGCGTTATCCACTTATTTTGTGACTGAAAAGGCAATAGGGGCAAAGAGGGTGAATTAGTTACGCCTTTGACTTCCAATTCTGATTCATTTATTGGCCAATGACTTCTTGCAAAGGACAGAGGGTGGGATTTTCCAGCCCTTCCGTTGACAGGAACTCCAGCAGGTTCTCCAGCAGCGGGACACACAAAACAGCATAGACATCGGTGAGACTGGCAGTAGGGCAGCACGGTAGCACAGTGGTTAGCACAGCTGCTTCACAGCACTAGGGTCCCGGGTTCGATTCCCGGCTTGGGTCACTGCTGTGCGGAGTCTGCACGTTCTCTCCGTGTCTGCGTGGGTGTCCTCCGGGTGCTCCGGTTTCCTCCCACAAGTCCCGAAAGACGTGTTTGTTAGGTGGATTGGCCATGATCAATTGCCCTGAGAGTCTAAAAAGGTGAGGTTGGGTTATGGGGCTAGCGTGGAGGCGAGGGGCGGTGCAGACTCAATGGGCCAAATGACCTCCTCATGCACTGTAAATTCTATGATTCTATGATCCCACCGGCGGCCAATGGCAAGCGCCTCCCCTGCCGCAAAACATGCTGTGGGGATGGAAAGTCCTTCCCTAAAAGTAATTACCTGAATTACTAGCGTAAGCTACTAATCAGGACTTCCATTACACGGGATGACAGCTGCTTACTCGTCATCATTGCCAGAATGTGGCGACGAGGGGATTTTCACAGTAACTTCATTGCAGTATTAATGTCACAAGTTTATATTATTGTCACAAGTAGGCTTATATTAATACTACAATGAAGTTACTGTGAAAATCGCCTAGTCGCCACATTCCGGCGCTTGTTCACGTAAATAGAGGGAGAATTCAGAATGTCCAAATTACCTAACAGCACGTCTTTTAGGACTTGTGGGAGGAAACCGGAGCACCCGGAGGAAACCCACGCAGGCACGGGGAGAACGTGCAGACTCCGCACAGACAGTGACCCAAGCCGGGAATCGAACCTGGGACCCTCGCGCTGTGAAGCAACAGTGCTAACCATTGTGCCACTGTGCTGCAGCATTGAAATTACAGATAGAAAAGGGAATCAGAAGTTGTTTTTCTACAAAAACTTCAGATACAGCTTAACTATTGATTACAAGATCAAAGTAATCACAGAAGCAAAACCTAAGAGGTTACTTGGGTGTAATTGGCCGCACCTTATCAGCTAATTAACCGATTTTAGCTTCTTCTTGCCTTTCACCACCAAGTACAGTTTTATGCGTTTACGACATTTATTTGTTTATTGCAGCTGATTGAATGTTTGTGATAGTACTTTGACAAGGGTGTGTTACGATTGATGCTTATTCAGTACTAATATTATCCCCCTACTTCTAACACCTGAGGCGATTTCAGTGCAGGAATATTTGCTGAAACATGAAATCAAGTTCAGAGCCAGCACTGACTGTCACAGCATTGCAGTGGTGTGCTACTTTCCTATTTGTCATTGTGAGCAGTGTAAATTTCCATATAGCATTTCTGTCCTGTGCCACGGTTAACATGTTTTGGCCCAATCACAGTGTGGTGCTGCTTACACCGCGACACATGCCTTCCATCTCGGTTGCTGTTGTTCCACATTATAATTCTTTATCATTGGCTGCATATTCGGCAAATATTTCGATATCAACGTTGAACGTAGCTTGATGACAACGTAACATTGTGTTCTGAATCAGTATACTTAACACCTTTGCAATGTACTCTTGGTGCTATAGAAGAATGGTGTATTAAGCTTACCGGTTCAAAATGTTGATTGCGCACTCGTCATATGAACAACTGGGCAGATTTCTTCTAATAAGGAATATCAAAACAAAGTTATTTAATGTTACCTTAGCTTTATTGATAAAGTGAACTCTAATTGTTTAATATTAATTGGATCACAATCAAAATCTGTATATGGAGCAGACTAGACAAATATAGCTTTTCTTCATTCGCCCCACCCTAGTAGCTAATCATTTTCTGTAAAATGTACTTTTAATTGCTGGGGTTTTTATTTATTAAAGGGCTTCCTGAGTATATGAACCTTGTGACTGTCGGGCAGACTGATCTTCAGTGGCACTACCCTCAATCACTCAGGATTGCTAGTGGTTCGTGCAGGCAACAATAACTTGCAGTTGCATACTGATTTTCACATTGGAAAGTTTTCACAAGGTACTTCACCGAGGGGAAGATGAGAAGAGACCAAGTACTGGCAAAGGTGGTGGTGGTGACCTGAAGATGGAAAAAGAAGGAGCAGCTTATTCCCAAGAATGCGGCCACAGTAACCGTGGAGTGAATGGGGGATACAAAGAAGGCACAAACAAGGATTGAACAGCACAGGAGAAAATTAGAGTTGGAGAGATAGTGAGATCGGCTCAAGGAACGGACATGACAGCGATTGCCAAGAGGATTTTTATTTCAGTTCACTGGAAGACGAAGAACCAATATAGATCATCACGAGACAGAATGATTGGTACTTAGAGCAGGGCAGGACACTGGAGATACATACGTTGGAGTTGATGGTTGAAAGGAAGCCAGTCAGTAAAATATTTAAGAAATCTCTGGAGGTGACCAAAGCATGGACAAGGCCTCAATGATTGACAGGAGCAGAGGTGCGCAATGTTGCCCAGGTGGTAGTAAGTGGTCTTAATAATGGATTGAATTTAGGGTTTGAATCTCAGTTCTGGGATATTTTTGGAAATTCCTCTCTCAACTTCTCCGCTGTTGCTAAACTATCAGATTGCTCAGTGACATCCAGCACTGGATCAGCAGAAATTGCCCTCAATTACCTACTGGGAAGACTGAAGCAATCATTTTTCATCCCCACTCCAAACTTAATTCCCTAGCTACCAATTCCATCCATCTCCCGAGCAATAGTCTGTGATTAAACCATTCTGCTTCCAAGATTTTTGTTGTATTTGATCCTGAGTTGAGTTTCTGACCCCATATTCGCACCAGCAATGTGACCGCCTGTATCCACCATCGTCACAGCAGCTGACTTCACCCCTGCCTCATCCCATTGGCTGCTCATGCCTTCCTTATCTCCAGCCTAGACTATTCCAATACATTTCCACATCCTGCCCTCCAACAGCTTGAAGTCATTCGAGGCTCTGCTGCCGATGTCTTAACCTTCACCAAGTCCTGTTCATTTACCACATCTGTGCACACTGACCTCCATTAGCCCACGTCAAGCGACACCAGGGGCGAGATTCTCCGACCCCCCCGCCGGGTCGGAGAATCGCCGAGGGCTGGCGTGAATCCCGCCCCCGCCGGTTGCCAAATTCTCCGGCACCGGAGATTCGGCGGAGGCGGGAATCGCGCCGCGCCGGTTGACAGGCCCCCCCCCCCCACGATTCTCCGGCCCGCATGGGCCGAAGTCCCGCTGCTGGAATGCCTGTCCCGCCGGCGTGGATTAAACCACCTCTCTTACCGGCGGGACAAGGTGGCGCGGGCGGGCTCCAAGGTCCTGGGAGGGGCGCGGGGCGATCTGGCCCCGGGGGGTGCTCCCACAGTGGCCTGGCCCGCGATCGGGGCCCACCGATCCGCGGGCGGGCCTGTGCCGTGGGGGCACTCTTTCCCTTCCGCCTTCGCCACGGTCTCCACCATGGCGGAGGCGGAAGAGACTCCCTCCACTGCGCAAGTGCGGGAATGCCGTGAGCGGCCACTAACGCTCCCGCGCATGCGCCGCCCGGAGATGTCATTTCCGCGCCAGCTGGCGGGGCACCAAAGGCCTTTTCCGCCAGCTGCCGGGGCGGAAATTAGTCTGGCGCGGGCCTAGCCCCTCAAGGTTGGGGCTGAGCCCCCCAAGATGCGGAGGATTCCGCACCTTTGGGGCGGCGCGATGCCCGACTGATTTGCGCAGTTTTTGGCGCCGGTCGGTGGACATCGCGCCGATACCAGTGAATTTCGCCCCGATTTGAAAATTCTCCTTCTTGTTTTCAAATCCCATCACAGCCATGACCCTTCTTGTCCTCCATCCCTGCAACCCACCATATATCCATAGCCATAGCCGTAGCCATAGAATTTACAGTGCAGAAGGAGGCCATTCAGCCCATCGAGTCTGCACCGGCACTTGGAAAGAGCACACTAGTTAAGCCCCACGCCTCCACCCTAGCCCCCTTTACGGGCAGCACGGTAGCATTGTGGTTAGCACAATTGCTTCACACCTCCAGGGTCTCAGGTTCGATTCCCGGCTTGGGACACTGTCTGTGCGGAGTCTGCAAGTTCTCCCTGTGTATGCGTGCGTTTCCTCCGGGTGCTCCGGTTTCCTCCCACAGTCCAAAGATGTGCGGGGTAGGTGAATTGGCCATGCTAAATTGTCCTTAGTGTCCAAAATTGCCCTTAGTGTTGGGTGGGTTCACTGGGTTATGGGGATAGAATGGGGGGGTGGGTGGGGGGGGGGGCTTGGGTGGGGTGCTCGTTCCAAGAGCTGGTGCAGACTCGATGGGCCGAATGGCCTCCTTCTGCACTGTAAATTCTATGATTCATTTATCCCCGTAACCCCACCTAACCTTTTTGCCTAAGGGCAATTTAGAATGGCCAATCCACCTAACCTGCACATCTTTGGACCGTGAGAGGAAACCTGAGCACCCGGAGGAAACCCACGCAGACACGGGGAGAGCGTGCAGACTCCACACAGACAGTGACCCAAGCCGGGGATCGAACCTGGGACCCTGGAGCTGTGAAGCAACTGTGCTAACCACTATGCTACCGTGCTGCCCTATCAGTGCTTATCTAATCCTAGCCTCTAATTGCTCCACCTTTGGTGGACTTGCTTTTAGTTACCTGCACCCTAGATAACAAGCTCCCTCCCTAAGCATCTCTATCTCACCTTCCTCCTTTAAGACACCCATGAAAACCTACCTCCTTGACCAAACCTTGGGACATCCAACCCAATATCTCTTTTTGTAGCCCTGTTTCATATTTTGTTTTGTAAATCTCCTGTGAAGCACCTTGAGATATTTTGTTACACTGAAGATGCAATATAAATAAAGTCGTTGTGTTCAAAGTTTTAAAAAGATAGATCCTGATCTGTGCCGGACAATAGGTGTAATCTGACAGATAATTTTCAATTTTGTAATTGGGATGTTCAGGATTCTGCCAAGACCACAACATCCCCAGTTTCTGGTTTATCGTCAGATTATGTGGCTCAAGATAGAGAAACCTGCGGACATTGGTTCAACTGATAAATCTCAGGACCAGTTGATAAATGTTTTATTTTTAGAACTTAGGCAATTTGTTTTCTACTGTGCGTCCGATAAGAAAATGAAAGTCTAATTTTCTTAAAAGACCTCTGACTTGGAAAATAAAAAATGTTCCCTCCTTAAAGAAACCTTTGTCACAGCTGCATTTTTTGAAGTTTAATGATTTAATTCATTGTTCGTAATATCTGTTTTCCACACCTAATGCAGCAGGCTCCATTTTAATCTTATCACAGGAGGTAGCTGTGAACTTTTGTGGAGACTTAATTCGTATTATTCGAGTTCAATGGTGGGATAACTGACCCAGGAACAAACAAATACCGTACATTGGTCTTGTATGCAGAGTTCAGACTTTGCTTGATAAAGATTTACCTTATTTGTATCATTACCTAATAGTTTTGCACAAATGTTTTTTTGAAAACCTGGGTTAATAAACTTAAATATGTCGACGCGCTCTGGAAATTTTTTTTTTAAGTTAATAGAGTTCACAGAATGACAAATCCAAATGTGAAGATTAACCATTAACTAGTATGACTGTATACCTGATTATAAATAACCATTGTTGCTATTGATGGCCAATGCTTAACACCTTTATGTGATATTCTTCTGCTGCAAGGCATTGTTCTCTTTTTAGTTTAAATGAGTTAATAACTCCCTTTAGTGTTGCGGTGACAAGAATATCAGATAAACATATATTTGTTCAGTCTTACCATTAACAGTATGTTCTAATACTTCTTGCCTGGAAAACAGGACAATCCTTATAAATGGGATAAAGTATAAGCCGCAGCAATTATTTCTAACAAAGCCTTATCAAATGTATCTAGGTTAGTTCCTGGGGAACAGAGGTAACTGAATGTTCTTTTCTTTATACATTTAGAGTACACAATTATTTTTTTCCAATTAAGGGGCAATTTAGCTTGGCCAATCCACCTAGCCTGCACATCTTTGGGTTGTGGGGGCGAAACCCACGCAGACACGGGGAGAATGTGCAAACTCCACACGGACAGTGACCCAGAGCCGGGATCGAACCTGGGACCTCGGCGCCGTGATGCAGCAGGGCTAACCCACTGAACTTAATGTTCTTAATATGAATTAAACACAACAAAATCTCTGTGGGATTGAGAACGATAAAGTCAGAAAGATAGGCTTGCATTGATATAGCAACTTTCACTACCTCAGGATGTTCCATGCCACTTTATGGCCAATTAGGGACTTGGGTTGTGTGGTCACTGTTGTAGTGTTGGAAAGCAGCCAATCTGCATACAGCAAAGTCTGATGAACAATAGTGAGATGTGAATCAGATTATCTGCTTTGTTTTGTGGTGTTGTGATGCTCAGTGCTCTCCTGCCAGTCCTGCTGAGTCAGGTGCAGCAGGAGAGATTGTTGCCTTCAGCGTCTGGGCAGTAATTGGGCAGTGAGATTGAGCACCTCTGATAGAACCGGGCTGATTTCCGTTCCATTTAAGTGACTATCTTTGGGCGAGTCTGCTCAGCTTCTGTTCCTGCATTTTACTTCAAACTGGTCACTGTCACGACACCGTGGGCCGGTGCGCAGTCAATTCCAGCCCCACCCAACCCATGGGCGCAACACGGTTGAAATCAACTTTTATTTTAAAATACCTGAGGTCTTCGACTGCCCAACAATTACAGTCACCAGGTTGGTAAATTTAAACACAATCAACTTTTTATTATTACCAGTAAGCATAATTAAATAGGCAACAAGTACAATTGGTTAATTACTTTCTAATCTCTACCCTCCCCGTCTCTTTTTATGTCACCCCCATCTTATACACACAAATCAGACAAACAGACACAGAGGGGAAAGAGAGGTGTGAAATAACGATGAAAGTAAAAATGGGAATCAGACGGAATGGCATTCTTGGGGGTCTCCCAGGGGATCAAAGGCCCGCAGTTGCATGCCCTTTGGGAAGGGTGGTGCCCTGCCATTGATGGTGCTGCCTGGGCACTGCTGGTGCAACCTGGGCACCCTGGCACCTTGAACGTGCCAGCCTGGAACCCTGGCAGTGCCACCTGTGTATCAGCCTGCTAATGCCCAGGTGGCACTGACATGTGGCAGAGGCACTGCCACGTAACCAGGTTGGCACTGCCAAGGTGCCCTGGTGGCACTGACAGCTGGCATGGGCACTATCGGGGTGCAAAATTGGTACTGCCAAGGTGCCGAGCTGGCATTTTGTGCACAGTTGCAATCGGGCCAGGGGTGCCCTACTTGGGTGTTGGGGAGGGTGCGGTAGGGGGTGCAGGGTTGGGGGCCAGGGACCCTCGCATACTGTGTCGGGATGGGAGGGTCGTAGGTCGCTTTGGGGGCATCGGAGATTGGGGCACCATTTAAAAGTGGTGTCCCAATCTCACACTACACTGGGGAGTTCCAGCAAGCGCATCTCCCCACTGTACAAAATGGGGCTATGTGCGGCCTAGGTCACATTTTCCCCAAAGAGGCCTCCTTTGCAATGCAAGTCGTGTGAAACGCACAGTTAAACGCACTCGCTGTGGGATTTGTTACCAATTAGTTGAATCAATCCAGAAATCTTTGGTTTGAATCCGCCCTCCATCTCAATTGACTTCTTCACAAATTGCTGGAAAGTTAAAATACCAACTTCATTCCTCACGTTTCCTCAGGGTGCCCATGGAGAACATAATTAAAAGTCAATCTAGGGCGGCATGTAGCGTAGTGGTTAGCACTGCTGCCTATGGCGCTGAGGACCGGGGTTCGAATCCCGGCCCAGGGTCACTGTCCGTGTGGAGGTTGCACATTCTCCCAATGCCTGTGTGGGTTTCACCCCCACAACCCAAAGATGTGCAGGATAGGTGCACTGGTCACGCTAAATTGCCCCTTAATTGGAAAAAAAAATAATTGAGTACTGTAAAAAAAAAATGTTTAAGTCAATCTACAACTTGCGTAAAGATCTCAGTAAAATATTAATCTGATATACTTAAGGAATTTTCACAGGATCCATGTTGGACACTAAAAAAAAGTAATTTTTATTAATGATCTTATCGTGCATGCCTTTAAAGGAGATCTTTGGCACCAGTGTAAAACAATTAAACTCTGCAAAAAAGGAATCTAAATAGTTGTTTGGGAGTACAGAATTTGAGTGCTGCTGAAAAAAAGGAAACGTTGTTGAGGCTCTTTGTCCAGTCAGAACAGAGACAAGAATGTCAAATTTCAAAGGGAAGAACAATTTAATCTGAATGAGAAACAAAATACCGATTATTTGCCAAGTGGATTGGTCAAGGCAGTGTCATGAAGAATGCACAAGCGAACAGTTTAATCAAAATGCCAAGTCAACTCTGATTAGTCGACAAATGCCATAGGGATATACCAGGAAACAATGTCTTCCAAACTTATATTTAATTGAAAGGTACAGTGCCTGGGCAAATTCCTTTTGCCTGCAGAGAACCGGGTCCTGTGTAAAAATATACGTAGCTTCTAGCAAGCGTAACTGAGCCATAGTGCAAGTCCAATTGATAATTTTGAATTGGTTGTTAGTATAATTCTTGGCACATTTGGTACTTCCCAATGCCTGATGGGTCGGAACAAACAACAAATCCCTCTCGCACTTCACAACATGGGGTAATCTGCCCTCAGAGGTTCCTTCAGATCTAATCTTCCAGAAGCGTATGCGGTGATAGTACAAATGTCACGAGTTGCTCCTAAGATGCAATAGTGGTACACGGTAAGAGTTCATCTCCAGCTTCCTTATCTCAATTTATTGCAAAGACTCCATTAATCCAATATGAATTTTACCACATTTATTGTTTAATTCACATCAACATTCCTTGAGAATGAGTTGTCATTATAACATCAAATATGTTGACACAAATGACGTGGCTTAATCTAACATATACGTAGTTTTAAACAAAATATATTGGGTAAACTTGCGGCAAAGTGGAAACTCTTTCAACAACCATGAACAAATAAAGGTTCCTGCACTTAATTGGTGTGATATCACTTTTATTACAAGGGTGTGCAATTGTTTCCAATTCAACATTTACCAAGGAAGGCCTAATAAAAATATCTGAGGGTATGAAGAAACTCAAGAGGTGAAGCCGGAGAGAATATTTTTAAATTTCCTTTTGGAATGTGAGCGTCACAGCATTTGATGCCCATCCCTTAGAATTGAGCAGTTTAGGGCAGCACGGTGGCGCAGTGGGTTAGCCCTGCTGCCTCACGGCGTCGAGGTCCCAGGTTCGATCCCAGCTCTGGGTCACTGTCCGTGTGGAGTTTGCACATTCTCCCCGTGTTTGTGTGGGTTTCGCCCCCACAATCCAAAGATGTGCAGGGTAGGTGGATTGAACACGGTAAATTGCCCCTTAATTGGAAAAAATGAATTGGGTACTCTAAATTAAAACAAAGAATTGAGCAGTTTGCTCGGCTATTTTAGAGGTGGGCAGTTAAGAGTCAACCGCATCACTATGTGGGTCTGGAGTCACACGTAGGCCAGACCAGATAAGGATGGCAGATTTCCTTCCCTGACGGACATTAGTGAACCAGATGGGATTTTACGACAATTGACAATGGTTTAACAACTGACAAGAGATATTAATTGGATTCAATTTCCACCATCCGCTATGGTGGGATTCAACGCCAGGCGGTGGGATTCTCCGAGCCTCCGCTCCGAAATCGCGATCGGT
Source organism: Scyliorhinus torazame (assembly GCF_047496885.1). Classification (NCBI taxonomy): domain Eukaryota; kingdom Metazoa; phylum Chordata; class Chondrichthyes; order Carcharhiniformes; family Scyliorhinidae; genus Scyliorhinus; species Scyliorhinus torazame. The sequence continues at coordinate 261,134,001 of NC_092716.1, forward strand.
GTGGGGCCGGAGAATGGGCGTTAAACCCGAGATCGGGTCCGACGCCGCTCCCGTGATTCTCCAGCCCCTCGAGAATCATCGGCAATCGTGCTCGAGCAGTTGATGCGGCGCCGGTCGGGTGCCATTGAAAGGGGCCCCCGCGGCGATTCACCGAGTGCAGTTGGCTGAGTTCCCGACGACGAGGTTCTCTCATAGTTACATCTGTCGGGAACTCGGCGTGGCGGCTGCGGACCCAATCTGCGGCCGCCCAAGTGGGGGGCGGGGGGATCATTCATGTGGGGAGGGGGGCCTCCAGGACAGCCAGGCTACTGATCGGGGGCCACCGATCCACAGGCGTGCGCGCTCTGGGGGGCCCTATGTTTTCGGTGCCGGTCCACGGTGTGGGTCTGCCATGTCGCATGGGGTCCGTCGACGCAGGCCGCTGTCGTGCGCGTGCGCGGCCCCTCGACTGGAAGTGCAGGGCCCCATATCGGCAGCTGGAGCTGCGAGGAGCACTCTGGGGTTCTGCTAGTCCCCTGCAAATCAGAGAATCACGCTGGATTTTTTTCCAGGTAAGTCCAGAGTGATTCACGCTCATTTTGTTGCGAGCGTGGGGACATAGCCCCATTATTGGAGAATCCTGCCCAGGACCCCAGAGCGTTACTCTGGGTCTCTGAATTACTAGTCCAGCGACAAACAGAGTTTAAGATTAGGGAGGTTATGTTGCAACTGTATAAGGTGTTAGTGAGGCCACACCTGGTGTATTGTGTTCAGTTTTGGTCTCCTTACCTGAGAAAGGACGTACTGGCACTGGAGGGTGTGCAGAGGAGATTCACTTGGTTAATCCCAGAGCTGAATGGGTTGGATTACGAGAAGTGGTTGAGTAGACTGGGACTGTACTCGCTGGAATTTAGAAGGATGCGGGGGGATCTTATAAAAACATATAAAATTATGAAGGGAATAGATGGGATAGATGCAGGCAGGTTGTTTCCACTGGCGGGTGAAAGCAGAACTAGGGGGCATAGCCTCAAAATAAGGGGAAGTAGATTTAGGACTGAGTTTAGGAGGAACTTCTTCACCCAAAGGGTTGTGAATCTATGGAATTCCTTGCCCAGTGAAGTAGTTGAGGCTCCTTCATTAAATGTTTTTAAGATAGAGATAGATAGTTTTTTGAAGAATAAAGGGATTAAGGGTTATGGTGTTCGGGCCGGAAAGTGGAGCTGAGTCCACAAAGATCAGCCATGATCTCATTGAATGGCGGAGCAGGCTCGAGGGGCCAGATGGCCGACTCCTGCTCCTAGTTCTTATGTTCTTATGTAATATCACTATGCCACCACCTCTCCCGGTTCAATCATTAATGCCACATTCCTCCAGGAATCATGTTACTCTTGGTTTGAGTGGTCCTAATTGTTTCCCTTACATTGAGGGCCTGTGAGAAAAGCTGTGTTCTGACGCAGTGAAGCCTGATCCCAGTGAGGGCCAGTCAAAGAGAGTGAGGCCTTAAGGTTGTGAACAACAAGAGCTTTTAATGAGGTAACAAGTGCAATCGTAACATTTCATTCTGACCCACAACTATCTGTGCCTAACTTCACCTGTGTTCGCTCGGCTCCCTTGCAATTCCTTAGCCGAACAAACCTTTCAGCGTCTGTCTTCTCTCTTTCTCTCTCTTTGCGGTTGCTGACAATCTTCTCCTGCAGGGATACAAATGGGGATAATGTGAGGCGGACACCTGGCATGTCAGAGGTCAAAGACACCTGGCGTGTCAGAGGTCAATGACACCTGGCATGTCAGAGGTCAATGACACCTGGCGTGTCAGAGGTCAATGACACCTGGCGTGTCAGAGGTCAATGACACCTGGCTTGTCAGAGGTCAATGACACTTGGCGTGTCAGAGGTCAATGACACCTGGCATGTCAGAGGTCAATGACACCTGGCGTGTCAGAGGTCAATGACACCTGGCGTGTCAAAGGTCAATGACACCTGGCGTGTCAGAGGTCAATGACACCTGGCATGCTTGAGCACAGTGTTTAAGCAGGAAGGGGTTCTGATGAGGAGTGCTGAAGGTGGAGTTTGGTGATAATGTTGGGCACTGAGGCCCTGTGAGGTGGTGGCATGTGGGTTCAAGGTGGCATCTCACTGTTAACGGAAAAGTGAAGTGCCAAAAGGAGATAGGGGGCACTTACCCTTGTGGATCAGAGTAGGTCATCCATTATTTTCTGACGTTGAATCCCTGTCCTCTCAGTCACGATGTTGGCACTGACCAGTGCTGCCACCGACTCCCAAGTGGATTGGTGACCTGGTGGGGGGCCCCCTGCCAACCTGTGGGTAAATTGAGGCCCGCCTCTCCTCCACGGCATCCAGCAATCGAGTGAGGGCGACATCTTCTCGCCGACATCCTCCTGGCTTGAATGAAAGCAAGTGCTGTGGAGCCTTTTAAATGTGGTGCCTCCTTGATTAGAGTGCTCAGGTGACCCCAGAGGGCAGGCTTTGGGCCTCAGGCGAAGTATTTTTCAGGTGGGGAAAATGGTATTTTTCATAGTGCCTGAAGATTGCGATCTGGATCACATCGACATGGCCGATGGAATCTACCTCGATTTTCACGAAGAAGATGACACTGCATTTTGGAAAATCCCACCGAATTTTGTGAAGTTGAGCACAGAGATCAGACAGCCTGATTCGTCAATCAAGCAGTGATTTCTCTGTGGCACGTGTTTCGACAAGTGTAATGGATGTCTGGGCTCTTAACCATGCCTCGTGCTTGAGGGGGAGGGAGTCTGGGGGGCTGAGGGCTGGAGGGCCTTTCTCTTTCATTAAAGCTGGGACGAAGATTTACTGCACCAAGGCGGCCCTATTAAAGAGCCCCCGCCCACACACGAAGACCCCTGTGGCTGCCTCCCAACTATGTCTCAGGTCAGCTTGCACCCAACTTCCGGCAATGATGATCTCACGTTTGTGGTCACTTCCTCCCCAGGTGAACAGGGGTGGGAGACCCCCGCTACCTCCCCCCCCCCCCCCCCCCCATAAAATCCGCAATAAAAATGCAAGTTGTTGCAGATGAGAATAATACTGAAGCAGGTTTGTTTTCGAGTGTTATTATAATGCCACCATGTGCGATTGCTTGATTAAAACACCAGTCCGATAAAGTGGAACAAGCTCTGAAATAATTCAAGGTGATTCACTCACTCAGAATACACACAGATCCAGCAGAACACCCAGACACAAGCTTTCCTCGTCGTCATTGCAGCTGTGGAAGTCTCTCTTAATCAATTCTGGTTGATGTCATAACACAGTGTGGAACTCCAGAGTCACCAACTCCTGAAAATGTGAGGCGACAGCCAAGTCGTTTCTCATTTGCTTCCACAGTTTTGAGCAACTGTATGTGTTCAGTTCAGTATGCGTATTAACATAGACCATTGGTTTGTTTTGCTTTGACTGATCATCCAAACTGAAGCTAAGGTTGCTGTTTAAATCTAACAAATAAGACAAATATCAAGGGTAGGAGCTGGGAAAGCAATATACAGCATGACAGCACAGTGGTTGGCACTGTGGCTTCACAGTGCCAGGGTCCCAGGTTCGATTCCGGCTTGGGTCGCTGTCTGTGCGGAGTCTGCACATCCTCCCTGTGTGTGCGTGGGTTTCCTCCGGGTGCTCCGGTTTCCTCCCACAGTCCAAAGATGTGCGGGTTAGGTGGATTGGCCGTGATAAATTGCCCTTAGTGTCCAAAATTGCCCTTAGTGTTGGGTGGGGTTACTGGGTTATGGGGATAGGGTGGAGGTGTGGACCTTGGGTAGGGTGCTCTTTCCAAGAGCCGGTGCAGACTCGATGGGCCGAATGGCCTCCTTCTGCACTGTAAATTGTATGATAATCTATGATTAATCTAGGACAAAGGTTCGGCACAACATCGTGGGCCAAAGTGCCTGTTCTGTGCTGTATTTTTCTATGTTCTATGTTCTAAAATATCTAAATATCTAACACCTTTTTGAAAACTTATGATGCTTTGGCCACAACTACTTTTGTTTAAAAGTATATTTTTATTCCAAACGTAGCCAAACAAAACGAAGACAGTGGGTTGGATTCTCCGCAGCCCGATGGCAAAATCAAGCTCGGCGATCGGGCGGAGAATGGATTTCGCGCCAAAATCGGTGCCGGCGCTGATTTGCCACCGGTCTTCCATTCTCTGCCCCCTCCGAACTGGCCTCATGGTGACACACGCCGCACACACCGTTTCAACGGCCGGCTCACTCACGATGCTCTGCTCCCGATGGGCCGAGTTCCCAACGGCGCGGGACGCGTGCGATAGCAGCCGTGCGGGAACCCGGCATGACGGCTGCGGTGTGCCCAGCGCCACCACACTCACCCGTGATCCGTGCCGATGGCCGGGGGGGTGGGGGGGGGCTTCTGCAAGGGCGAGGGGGACTGGTGAGGGAGCCCAGGGGGTGGGCTGGGGGGGTCACAGTTAGCGGGTTGGGCTCGTGCACGGCCGGTGCCATGTTGTACAGCGTGACCGGTGCAGCCGGTCAGCCATGAGCATGCACGGCCCGAGACCTGGCCATTCTCGGGCTGTTTTCGGCACGGGCGTTTCACCTGCCGCCAGTGCTAGCCCCTCACTGGTACTGGAATCGGTGAGGAGTACGCGCCGATTTGCCCATCGTGAAACACCTGCAGGTTCTCCGTTGGCGCCAGCATTTAGCTGCAGGAACGACAATCCAGCCCAATACAACTCATGAACAACAGTAGAATGGGTAAATGAATCACAGAATCACAGAAAAATACAGTGCGGAAGAGGCCCTTCGGCCCGTCGAGTCTGCACCGCCGCATGACAAACACCTGACCTGCCCACCTAATCCCATTGGCCAGCACTGGGCCCATAGCCTTGAATGTTATGATGAGCCAAGTGCTCATCCAGGTACTTTTTAAAGGATGTGAGGCAACCCGCCTCTCCCACCCTCCCAGGCAGCGCGTTCCAGACCCGCCTCTCCCACCCTCCCAGGCAGCGCGTCCCAGTGGAAACAGTTTGTTGATTGTGGTTTAACAGTGTAGACAGACCACCCCCCGCCCCCCCCCCCCCAATCCCCACCAATCTACCTCCCGACCCTCTCCCTTCACTCCCCGGTTGCTGGTCACAAACAGACCCTGAAAGACGGTGATGAGCTGCTTCGACCTGGAGAGGAACCCTTCCTCCGACCCTCTGATAGCAAATTAGATTTTCTCCAATCTCAGGAATTCTGCCAGGTCCCCCAGCCGGTCTGAGGGCGTGGGTGGGGCTACCAATCTCCACCCAAGCACGACTCAGCACTGGGCTATCAGGGAGGCGAAGGCCACAACGTCAGCCCCCTTCCCCTCAACAAGCCACTCCGGCCACCAGCGGACACGGCTCCATCCCCATGATCTCAGAGATGGTCTCGAAAAACGAGTCCCAGAACTCAACGGGTTTTGGGCAGGACCAGAACATGTGGGAGTGGTTCGCCGGCCCCCTCTGACATCGCTTGCGTCTGTCCTCCACCCCAGGGAAGAACCCACTCATGCACACTTTGGTCAGGTGTGCCCTGTGTACCACCTTCAGTTGTAGCAGGCCCAGCCTAGCACAAGAGGAGGTGGAATTAACTCTGGGTAGAATCTCACTCCAAAGCCCTCCTCCTAGCTCGAGGCCCAATTCCTCCTTCTACCTCTCCCTTGTCTCGCCCAACGGGGCCCCTACTTCCTCCAGCAGTAATCCCTATATCTCTGAGATCTTCCCGTCTCCCAGCTCATCCTTGCTTCGGCAACTAAGGAAAGAGGAGGCCTCCTTGCGGAGAATGTCCCGTATCTGGAGGTATCTGAACTCGCCCCCTTTCGGGAGTTGAACCTTCTGCGTCAATTCCTCCAGATTGCAAACCAATCATCCACTTACATATCCCTAAACCTCACCAGCCTGTCCTCCCTCTTCCAGGTTTTACAGGTAGCATCCATTCCTGCCAGAATGAACCTATGATTGTCACAAATTGGTGCTGAGACAGATATGCCCCTCAACTTGAGTTGGTTTGTCCTTCAACGATGCTGCCACCACCTGGCTCATTGAGATCCTGGCCGGGGAGAATGGGAGAAGGGCAGCAACCAGTGCCGTAGGGACGTCCCAACACACAATGTTTCTTCCACCTGTACCCGCTCTGCTCCTAAGCTAACCCTGCACCTTTCCACGTTCACTGCCCAATAGCAGTGCCAGGCCTCCCGAGCACCGTCCCCTCCGCAGGACAGCTCTCCGAATCCTGGGATTCTACCCGGCCACAAGGAGGCTGAGGTCAGCTTATCCACCTTGGCGAAGAACGATTTGGGGGAGGAAAATCGATAGCGACCGAAACTCAAACAGGAACCTCGGCAGAACATTTGTTTTTATTGTCTGCACTCTCCCCGCCAGGGAGAGTGGGGTGAATCCCACCTTCGCAGGTCCCCTTTCATTCCTTCCACCAAGCTGGTCCAGGTTCAGTTGGTGGAGCCCTGCCCAGTCGTAGCCCATCTGGATCCCGTTATGTAAAGTGCTCACTTAACCACGATTGCCAATTCCCTATTAGCAATAGCCTTCAGCCGCACGGACAGAGGCCTCGGCAATTGGTGGGAGCTATGGGTGTTCGGTGGGGCAGGTGGGCATGGGTTAGGGTTGCCCCTGGAATGGGTACACGCGATCCAGGGATTGGCATGCTGGTGCTGCGAGTAGTTGTCCCCCAGCGCCTCCCCCCCACCCTCCCATGCGGCCCGTGCCTGAGGAGGCCCCTCCCAGCTGGGGCCCTCCCGCAGCCAAGCAGAGTTAGACAGATTCTTGTTTGAAAGGGGTTTTGAGGGTAGATGAGAATGTAGAACTTCAAACGCAAACAGATCAGCCATGAACGTATCAAATGGCAGAGGAGGATCGAGGGGCCGAATGGCCTACTTCTGTTCCTATTTAGTCTGTTCGTATGTCGGTCATTCAGTTCCTGGGGACTGCTATTCAATTTGACCAAGGCTGGTTTATACTTTAATTCCACCTTTCTGTCTTTTTTCCGTAACCCTCAATGTCCTTACCAAACCAAAACGCGATCAATCTCTAATTTGACATTTTCCTTTGACGCAGGCCTGCTCCTTTCTAGGGGCGAGGGTTCTAGATTTTCAGGGAAGTGCTTCCTGCCATCACCCACGAAGGACCGACCTCTAATTTTACAGATATAAAGCCCACCCTCTTTGTCCCAAAGAGGATCGCTTTTTGCCACAGAGGCATTCCGATGCGAAATACCGCTGACATGATGTCACGCTGTCACCCCTCACCCACCCCTCCCAACCTAAATGTAATTGCTTTATTTGAGCGAGCAGCTTTCGAGGGTGTGCAGTGGTTTTAGATTCAGAAGGCGTGGGGGATGTGGGCCGGGGAGAGAGCTACCCAGTCAAACAGAGAAACATTGAGATTAACAAATCTATTGTATTTAATAAAATGATGACTTGCAGCATTCTATTCTATTCTCATTTGCATCTTCCTCCCAAATCACAATTTGTACTGCATTAATTTTCAAATTATAACCAGAAAAATAAACTAGGAGAATTATCAGTTTAGTTTCTACGCCCTAACGTGCAAGATGCCTGAGCATACATCTGTGTCTGAAGTGTAACTCTGACTATAAATATCTGACAATACAAAGACAGCACTCCAGTAAATCAAATCCATCGACTGTAACCCAACTCTTACCCTCTACATGCCACAGCTAATTCACTGCAGTAAAAATACTTATTCTTATGCAGGGAGGGCTTTCACAGATTGATTACCTTCCCTTAAACTCCAAGAAGTAGCATTCTGATTCAAATTGTTTGTGTTTCATACAAAGTCCGCTGTTACAAAAGTCTTAGCATGCAGAACACAAAAGATCATTTCTGTGTCTCAGGCTGCCTGATGAATTAACTCTTTGACATGAGGCACTGAATAGGAAGCAACTCATTTCTTTATTGTGTGAATCCCGATGCTCAAGAGCTACAAAGAGAGAGTTTTGTTTTTTGTTGTTTGCAAGAGCATACCCTTGCAGCAGGAGATGGCATATCACTCGTATTGGTGGTGGTTGTAGACAGCAGCAGTTGGGGGCAGGAGGCTGAGGGGGGTGGTGGGGGGTGGTGGCGGTGTTTTAGCCTGTTGCTAGGCTACCCGGGGTGGACGGCGGTGGGGAGAACCTCTAGTATATAACCTGTCGTCACTCATCTGAGGTGCTTGGAGGCACAGCCAGGACCTCTTGATCGAGCGTCTGCTATCTATAGCCAGAGATGGCATTCGTCCGCACGGCCTGTGTGTGGCAGCTCCACTGGAGACTGTGCACGGGTTTCTGATGACAGAATGTCAGGATCAATTTGCCCACTTAATCCCCCTTCACAAGTGGAAAACCACTGGTGTATGTACTCTATAGCTACAATCGCTGCATACCTCATTTAAGAAGACACATGCATTTCAACTATTTGCATTCTACACTGCTACTCAGCATTTTTACTATAAATGAGAAGTACTTTTATTTCTCCTGGCGGTTAGGTCATCGTGATAAATGATCCCAGGCTCACGAGCGCCATATATAATGTAACATACACGTTAGTGTTTTTGCTTTTATGTTTTACTAGAAAACAGAGTGCAGTATGATTTATTGTGACGTGTTGCACCATATGCTTGTATCTTGTCTTCTAGGTGCCAGCCGAACCTTGTGTGGGATGTGGAAGAAAGGATTTCTGCTACAGTTCGGCTGACCTCTAAATGAAAACAACTCTCTGGCTTTATAGAAAAGAATAAATAAATGACAACATAAAGGCCACATATTTCTTCATCAAATGCTTCCAGCTGCAGCTATCGCCATTTTACAGGTACACAAGTGTGCTTTGTTACTTTCAATAACTATTATTTTAATTTACAGCCAAGTTGTCTCCATTATTTCCGCACATTCAAACATTACAGAAAATGACATCGGATTTTGAAGCTTGGAAACAAGTTACTTGGCCCAATAGGTCCCTGTTGGTATTTATATTTCCCACGAGCTTCCTCTGCTATTAGTCATCCGACATATCCTTCGTTCCCCCTTGCACACTTATCTAACCTCCCCTTAATTGCCTGCATGCTATTCGGCTCAAGAAATTAGCAAATTATGAAATTCAGCTCTTGTCAAATTATATAATTATGAATTATTAGAAAACAATGCAGAATTTACAAGCACCAGGCTCCGGTCTGGCACACAAGTCACAATTAAATCACTTGCGAGGTTTCAAAGTATTTCTGTATTTAAAACAATGCAACTACAGATTGTAACTGGAGGCAGAAAAACTGAAATCACACATTTCATGACCTCAGGATGTCCAACAGCACATCAGAACTAAATAAATACTTTTTAAAGTGTAATCACAGTTGGCATCGTTGTTAGGAATCAGTGGCGGCACGGTGGCACAGTGGTTGGCGGCACGGTGGCACAGTGGTTGGCGGCACGGTGGCACAGTGGTTGGTGGCACTGTAGTACAGTGGTTAGCGGCACGGTAGCACAGTGGTTAGCGCCACTGCCTCACAGCACCAGGGACCCAGGCTCAATTCCAACCTTGGGCAGTGTGGAGTCTGCACGTAAGAACATAGAACAGAGAACATACAGTCCAGAAGGAGGCCATTCGGCCCATTGAGTCTGCACCGACCCACCCAAGCCCTCACTTCCACCCTATCCCCATAACCCAATAACCCATTCTAACCTTTTTGGACACTAACGGCAATTTAGCATGGCCAATCCACCTAACCTGCACATCTTTGGACTGTGGGAGGAAACCGGAGCACCCGGAGGAAACCCACGCAGACACGGGGAGAATGTGCAGACTCCGCACAGACAACGACCCAGCGGGGAATCGAACCTGGGACCCTGGCGCTGTGAAGCCACAGTGCTAGCCACTTCTGCTACAGTGCTACTTTGCATGGGTTTCCTTTGGATGCTCCGGTTTCCTCCCACAGTCCAAAGATGTGCAGATCAGGTGGATTGGACATGATAAATTGCCCTTAGTGTCCAAACAAAAAGGTTAGGTGGGGTTACGGTGATAGGGTGGGGGAGTGGGCCTGGGTGGAGTGCTCCTTCAGAGAGTCAGTGCATACTCGATGGGCTGAGTGGCCTGCTTCTGCACTGTAGGGATTCTATTCTATGATTATTATAATTGGCGCAGGCAGTTTGCACACTTGCAGCTCCCGCAAACAGCAATGTGAACATGACTAGATCATCTGTTTTTGTGATGTTGATCGATGGATAAATATTATGCAGGACACTGGGGTAAGCCCCTTGCTCTCTTGCCTGAAAGGTAGACAGGACCTCGGTTTAACATCTCATCTGAACGATGGAGGCAAGTTGAGCAAGAACAGATGGCTCAGAAGGTTAACCTTGAAGATGAAATTTGAACAATGCCAGAGAAAGCGGTTCACTTTGTTCTCATGTATCAACGTGTGACTAAAAAGGCGAGTTGCCACCCATCAACTTGGAATGGCTAACACAGGAAAGTGGTTCAAAGCAATGAATGTTTTGTATGTGTACTAAAGCATGGGGAGGTGCTGTTAGTCGTTTTGACGGTGAATGTTGATATTCAGGGCTGGATTTTCATTTCTGGATCCTGACCCCAACAAGGACATAATTTTTAAATGGAAAGGCCTGGACTGACGAGAAGGTGAGTTCAGCACCCATTATGGGTGCTGCTAATGGCCTCGAGACTGGGCCTCAGGTAGGTTTAAAAAGGCAAACAGCAGCAATGATTTCCCATTGCCTGGAGGACTAGAGCAGCAGGGAATTCAGTGGCACAGTGCTGATCTGGGCAAACATCTGTCGGTAGTCCCATACGCTGCCCATCCTGCCCTGAGGCTATGACAGATCCTGTCTCTGAGAGGAGAGATGTGTTCTTCTCTCTCTGGAAGAGGAAATCCTCCCAACAAGACCAATGGTGGCCATGATGGCCAGCAGTCAGGGAGCTATTTGGAGGGGGTGGGCCCAGTGCAGAAAGCACTTTAAAGATCTACAACGTCTGGACAGGTGAGTGACAACAACACCTGGGTGAAAGGTCTTTAACTCATTCGATACCCACCGGCATTCACAAGGGTTGAGCAGAGTGCGTACCCATAGTTCTCCCGGACATTGTCTGACCAAGTGGTCAGTTGCATCACATATGTCTGTCATCAGCAACCCTCACATATGGGATGCAATTGAACATGGGACATCACAGAAGACCAAACATTTCACGTGAATGTCATGCAAGAATGGGTGAGGGACAGAGGTCTTTTCATTCATCTTCATCTCTTCATCCTGTAGGAGAAGAGAGCACACAATTCCAGAGAGATGGTTTGGATTGGTGATGCTGTTCCACGTCTTCATGCACTGAGCCCTACGGCGGAGGAAGCACTGGAGATGGTGATGGTGTCACTGCAGAATACCATGGGCAACGAGAGATGGGAAGTCATCAAGAACAGGGCTATTTGATAGCTCAATCCATAAGTGAAGAGCATGAAGGTCACTCACACCCAATGCGTACTGGCTTTAAAACCACTGTCACCTGTTGGCTCAGCTGTGCGAGGCACCAGCTGAGTAGGCCAGGTTGCAGAGGGGAGCAAGACGCAGCAGCTCAGTCGGTACCTGGACAGGGAGAGATGACCCTGACGCTGCCCATCACGTTATTCTTCCACACCATCCAGCATTGTAACCACCAAGCTTACACCAATGTAACTCTTGTTGCATTGTAGCTGCAATTTTCTCTCCCGCCATTGGTGAAAGATGCAATCAACATCACGATGTAGGGGTTTATTTTCTCCCAATTATTCAATTCCCTACCCTATTCCCCCCTGCAGGCCCCATAAAATCCCATCCAGAGTACGTACCAATGCGCTCAAGGCTTTTATGGACTCACTGGATTGCCAGGATTGATGTTGTATGGAAGAATTTCCCTGTAACATCAAGCCAGTCATGCTTGTACATTCTGAATTCTCCCTCTGTGTACCTGAACAGGCGTCAGAATGTGGTGACTAGGGGATTTTCACAGTAACTTCATTGCAGTGTTAATGTAAGCCTACTTGTGACAATATTATTATTATGTGGACTCCTCCATTCTCTCCGCAATCATGGAAGACTGGTCAGTCTTGCAGATTTTCTGTTTCCCCTCAATGATTGTTCATCTCATCGATGGCCCCTGACGTACAACATCTCTGATCTGTTAAACAGAGGCCGCACTCTCCAAAATGAACTTTCCGCAACCGTCCAAATTTCTGTCTAACTGGATCCATGGCCTCGAAATCCCACCCTGAAAGGCACTGAAAATACTTCAGTTGAGACGGTGCCATGTGAGTTTGCAACGTGCCGGCTGCCATGCATTCAATGACAAACCTGGAAGTCAAATGAAAGTGAAGGGCCTGCATTGCATATGCCCCAGACGGATGCACTGAACTTACTTTTGAGTTTCATTCAGGGTATTGGGACTCCCATCCCCACTTCCAATTCTCCTCCAATTAATATCAGGGCTGCAATGTTAGACCTATCCAAATATTGGATGGGTCAGTACGTGTTATAACCTGCCTACTTACCATTAGCTGGGGACTAATGACAATCCCACAATCCTGTGGGAGTATGAGCTTCCCCAATGAGGGGGGGGGGGGCGGAGAAACCATTAGTAAACTCCTAGTATAAATAAAGCTGGCCAGTTTAGGAACCGGCAGGAAGGAGTGTGCAGCAAGGGAAGTTGCTGCTGCTGTTATATATATATGTTATTGTAAATAAATGTTATTACTTTGTATCCTTAAAACTCGTGCTGGATTCTTCGTGGCCCTCACAAAAGTAAGTATCCTTTATCTATTGGGTGCCTGGCATTCACCAAAGCACTCCAGTCCCAGCCTGATCCAATTAGCCATGATGTAGCGGTGCCGGCGTTGGACTGGGGTGAGCACAGTAAGAAGTCTTACAACACCAGGTTAAAGTCCAACAGCTTTGTTTCGAATCACTAGCTTTCGGAGCGCTGCTCCTTCCTCTTCCTACCTCTTCATTCACCCGAGGAAGGAGCAGCGCTCCGAAAGCTAGTGATTTGAATCAAACCTGTTGGACTTTAACCTGGTGTTGTAAGACTTCTTACTGTAATCCAATCAGTTAAGATTGCAGGAACATATTCCACATCTTAGGGCCTCAGCAGCTGGAGACACGGCCACCAGGTGTGGAGCAAAGAAAACCAGGGATATGCAAGAAGCCCGGACTGGAGGAGCGCAGAGAGAGCACAAAGCAAAGATGGAAGGAAGCAAAAAGGCAAACGAATGTTCAATAACTCTGCTTCCTCACAGCTCGGCCCTCTGCTGCTGTCATGAAACGCTGGCTGCATGATTAAGAATGGCCAAAACACAGACAAAGAGGGTTTCCAAAACGACATGCCATTCAAGGCTGGGGCCCAAGGCTGTGATCGCACGGTCAATGGCCTTCCAGTAAAGTCACTGACCTGCCTTATGATTCAAACATTTCAGATATTTTCTCCATGTTTAATGATAGAGTGTTTCAAACGACAAAAAGCAGGATATTGTGACAGAAACCGGAAGGATCTTTGAAAAATATTCCTGCAGAATTATTGTGTCCCCTTTGCTAATCATTATTGACTCTCAGCCTGTTATGTTTAAATATCTTTTACACTACACTCACAGGTTATCACTGTCGAGTAATGAATTTGGAATAGAATTCAGCACATGTCAGTTACTTAATGGCTAAGCAAATTTATTCAGTGATACACCTCAGAAAATCAGTCCAGGAAGGTCATGGGTTTGATCGTTATGTTAGCTGCTCTCAGCTGGGTCAGTGGTATTGGGGTGGGAGGGGACAACCATCAGGGTTCGGCGTCCTTCGGTTCAGTAGGGCAAAGGTCAATCGCGATTCCTGAGCCTAATTAGTGTCCAATGCGCCAGTGCATGTCTGCAGTTAGATCACTGTGGGCCTGGGTAAAATAGAATCGCCTGGCTATTTTGGGATGCTCCTGCACGCTATCTATAACAGAGAGAAAAAGTTAATGCGAACACTGATTGGCAAGGTTTACATGAAAAAAACATGTTAGCAGATGAAACACTGACGTTTTTCTGCACAAAACAAACTCTCAGTTTACGTGGTGTTAACCTGGCAAACCCCCCCACGCCGGGTCGGAGAATCGCCGGGGGCTGGCGTGAATCCCACCCCCGCCGTGTCCCAAAGTCTCCGCCACCAGAGATTCGGCGGGGGCGGGCCCCTGCCGATTCTCCGGCCCGCGATGGGCCGAAGTCCCGCTGCTGGAATGCCTGTCCCGCCAGCGTGGATTAAACCACCTTTTGAACGGCGGGACAAGGTGGCACGGGCAGGCTCCGGGGTCCTGGGGGGGGCGCGGGACGATCTGGCCCCGGGGGGGGTGCCCCCACGGTGGCCTGGCTTGCGATCGGGGCCCACCGATCCGCAGGCGGGCCTGTGCCATGGGGGGCACTCGTTTTCTTCAACCTTCACCGTGGTCTTCACTATGGCAGAGGCAGAAGAGACCCCCCTCCCATGCGCATGCGCTGGGATGACGTCAGCAGCCGCAGACGCTCCCGCGCATGTGTCGCCCAGTGAAGACCTTTCGGCGCCGGCTGGCATGGCGCCAAAGGCCTTTCCCGCCAGCCCACGGAGCGCAAACCACTCCTACGCGGGCCTAGCCCCTCAACGTGAGGCTTGGCCCCTAAAGAACAAAGAACACGAACAAAGAAAAGTACAGCACAGGAACAGGCCCTTCGGCCCTCCAAGCCCGTGCCGACCATGCTGCCCGACTAAACTACAATCTTCTACACTTCCTGGGTCCGTATCCCTCTATTCCCATCCTATTCATGTATTTGTCAAGATGCCCCTTAAATGTCCCTATCGTCCCTGCTTCCACCACCTCCTCCGGTAGCGAGTTCCAGGCACCCACTACCCTCTGTGTAAAAAACTTGCCTCATGCATCTACTCTAAACCTTGCCCCTCTCACCTTAAACCTATGCCCCCTAGTAATTGACCCCTCTACCCTGGGGAAAAGCCTCTGACTATCCACTCTGTCTATGCCCCTCATAATTTTGTAGACCTCTATCAGGTCGCTCCTCAACCTCCGTTGTTCCATTGAGAACATACCGAGTTTATTCAACCGCTCCTCATAGCTAATGCCCTCCATACCAGGCAACATTCTGGTAAATCTCTTCTGCACCCTCTCTAAAGCCTCCACATCCTTCGGGTAGTGTGGCGACCAGAATTGAACACTATACTCCAAGTGTGGCCTAACTAAGGTTCTATACAGCTGCAACATGACTTGCCAATTCTTATACTCAATGCCCCGGCCAATGAAGGCAAGCATGCCGTATGCCTTCTTGACTACCTTCTCTACCTGTGTTGCCCCTTTCAGTGACCTGTGGACCTGTACACCTAGATCTCTCTGACTTTCAATACTCTTGAGGGTTCTACTATTCACTTCCGCACCTTTGGGGCCGCCCGACGCCGGAGTGGTTCCCGCCACTCCATTATGCCGGAACCCCCCACCCCGCCGGGTAGGGGAGAATCCCGCCCCTGATATTAAACTGGGGGCAAAGGCACATGAGCATCTCATGTTATTTGGGTCAGGTTTGGCAGAACTACCAAGTTCTGTTAGTAGCACAAACTGATGTAAAATATGTATTAATTGGATTTGTTTATTGTCACGTGTACCGAGGTACAGTGAAAAGTATTTTTCTGCGAGCAGCTCAACAGATCATTAAATACATGGGAAGAAAAGGGAATAAAAGAAAATACATAATAGGGCAACACAACATATACAATGTAACTACATAAACACCGGCATCGGATGAAGCATACAGGGTGTAGTGTAAATGAAGTCAGTCCATAAGAGGGTCATTTAGGAGTCTGGTGACAGTGGGGAAGAAGCTGTTTTTGAGTCTGTTCGTGCGTGTTCTCAGACTTCTGTATCTCCTGCCCGATGGAAGAAGTTGGAAGAGTGAGTAAGCCTGTGGGAGTGGTCTTTGATTATGCTGCCCGCTTTCCCCAGGCAGCGGGAGGTGTAGATGGAGTCAATGGATGGGAGGCAGGTGTGATGGACTGGGCGGTGTTCACAACTCTCTGAAGTTTCTTGCGGTCCTGGGCCGAGCAGTTGCCATACCAGGCTGTGATGCAGCCCGATAGGATGCTTTCTATGATAATATATAATGATATATTCTTTATTTTTGGGCAGCACGGTAGCGCAAGTGGCTAGCACTGTGGCTTCACAGCGCCAGGGTCCCTGGTTCGATTTCCCACTGGATCACTGTCTGTGCGGAGTCTGCACGTTCTCCCCGTGTGTGCGTGGGTTTCCTCCGGGTGCTCCAGTTTCCTCCCACAGTCCAAAGACGTGCAGGTTAGGTGGATTGGCCATGATAAATTGCCCTTAGTGCAAAAAGGTTAGGAGGGGTTATTGGGTTACGGGGATAGGGTGGAAGTGAGGGCTTAAGTGGGTCGATGCAGACTCGATGGGCCGAATGGCCTCCTTCTGCACTGTACGTTCTATGTTCTAAGTAAGCTTACATTAACACTTCAATGAAGTTACTGTGCAAAGCCCCGAGTCGCCACATTCCAGTGCCTGTTTGGGTACAGGGAGGGAGAATTCAGAATGCCCAATTCACCTAATAAGCACATCTTTCGGGACTTGTGGGAGGAAACCGGAGCACCCGGAGGAAACCCACACAGACACAGGGAGAATGTGCAAACTCCACACAGACAGTCATCCAAGGTCGGAATCGAACCTGCGTTCCTGGCGCTGTGAGGCAGCAGTGCTAACCACTGTGCCACCGTGCCAAGTATTAGCAAGTATTGTTAAATGAGGTGACCCTGGCACCCTTTCAAGCAGTGATACCACAACTACAAGCTGTTTGAGAGATTCATCCTAACTCGTTTGGCTGCCTTTGTAGATGAACGTTTCAATTACTGAATAAAGGGGAATCGGACCAGGGAAATCTGTCCAAGCCAACTTTCAATCTCACATGTGTATGACATGGCCAATCACCAGATTCTTGCACATAAAAATAAAGATTGAGTGAGCTGATAAACAGGTAGCTGGCCAACATGAAGTGGATTTCTGCTCGCTGAACAATACTTTTCACTGTACCTCGGTACACGTGACAATAAACAAATCCAAATCCAAATTATAATCCTAAACACTTTTTGGGATTATTACCGATTCGGCACACTCTTAAGGATGAGAAATACAGGCCCCACAGACACTTAGCTGGGTCGGAAGAACTGATCCAACTCTTCCTGAAGGAAAATAACGACCAGAGAATATTACCGCCCTTCAGATAGCCTTTTTAACATGTTTTCGCCAGTTTATACTATAAAAGTTTAGGCATCTCTCATCAACAATGTACCTGCCCAGTGAAGAGTGCAGACAGAGGTGGGTTCAAGTTTAGATGCAGAAGAAAGATAACGGATTCTCCGATTTTGCGGCTAAGTGCCGACGCTGGCGTGGGAACAGTGGCGGTTTACGATGGCAAAATCGGCGCCGAACCCTCACCGATTCCAGGACCGGTGAGGGCCTGGCAGCGGCGCCGGGTAAAACTCCCGGCTCTCGCACCAAAAACGGCCGGAAATGACCGGGTCCGTGGCCACCACGCGAGGTTGTCGAAAACTGAGAGCACAAGTGAGCCACGCCGTTGGGAAGTCGGCCCATCGGGGCAGAGCATCGGGGGAAGGTCTTCAGGTGATGTCCTGAGGCCATCCCAACGGCGCCCGTCGTGCTCAGTGATAATGCTGTTTTGGAGGGGACGGAGCATCCGAAAACAGGCGCCGCTCCCGATTCGGTCGCAAACAGGGATCTTCCGCCCAGTCGCCGATTACAATATCGCCGTCGGGCTACAGAGAATCCCGTCCAATATATTTTCTAAATTATATAAATGCTTATTGAAGAACCAAACATGCAACTAATTGCTGGTTTTGCTGCTTTTACTGGTGTGGAGGCTCCTTCTAGCCTTTCCTGTTGGTTAGACTAGTTGGTGTGTAGTTAGGTTTTAATACTTTTTCCCACAAAGTTGCTGGGACTGTGAGTTGATGACAACACAACAGGGGCAACAAGGCATCTGAGGTGTTTGTGCACAATGGAACAAATATTATGGCGCAATCAAACTAAGAAAAAATACAGTTGTTCTGGGTGGGATTAGTAGGGTTGTTCCTGATGCTCTCTAATGGCACACTATTTATTCGGCCCCAGCAGGGAAAGCCCCCCAGTGCAGGAAGAGATCAGGAAGCCATTTTTAAATTGGGTTCCAATCTCTCGGCCCCTTTGACACGACCCCCCCCCCCCCCGGACGTTCCCACCAATGTCCCAACTCACCTATAAGGGGGTTGTCAGCCACTTGCATCCAACCTCACGGGCAGGGTAGCCCCAGGCCCGATCGCCGGTATGGGCAAGATGCCAGCCTGGCAGTGCCACCTGGTCACCCTGGCAGTGCCAGGCTAGCACCCGTGTGACACAGCCAGGGTGCCCAGGATTGCCAAGGGACCAGGCTGGCAGTGCCAAGGTCCCCGGGTGGCACCAGCAGCGCCAGCGTGCCACCCTGTCCAGAGATCGACCACCTCGAAGCCTCTGATCAGCTGGGAGGCTCCCCCAGATACCATTCTGCCTGGTCTCCATTTGTGGGGACCAGTACTGACTGGTGCCCGGCTGGGATCAAAACAGCGAACCCAGTAGATGCCGGGTGGTCGTTCGATCCAATGGCAGCACGACTAAGTGGGTTCTTGAAAATAGCCATGCGGGATTGGGACCCCACATTGTAGGCTGGATCCAAGTTGTGACGACTGCTGTGATCTGGTTAAATCTCGTTAGGTGTAACGGCCGTCGGGAATCTCGGGGGAGTCCTCTCCCCGGATCTACTTGCCGGTTCCAGCGGAACGCAGTATAGGCATAGGGTAGGTCGCGCTCTATATTTCCTTCAGCAATGGAATTAAGGATCGGAAAGGGACTGAGGATGGAGATGAATTAGAGTGGGTGAATTCAGTGTCAAATCAGATTAAAAAAAGAAAAAAAGAGAGATGGAAAGAATGATTTGATCAAGAGAATGAGACAAAAAGACAAAGGATTAGCAAGTGCAGAAATAGGCCATTCGGCCCATTGAGTCCCCACCAACACACTGAAAGAGTACCCTACGTAGGACCACACCCCCACCCTACCCCTGTAAGCCCATAACCCCACTTAACCTTTGGGTAATTTAGGCAACCTTTAGATGCTAAGGGGAAATTTATCACGGCCAAATCACCGAACCTGCACATCTTTGCACTGTGGGAGGAAACTGGATACCCATTGGTCATAGTCATCACTCCTGGGGTGAAGCATCTTTTCCTCACAGTTTCACCAACTGAAGATTGTCCGTAATCCGAACAAAAGTTGGGATCTGGTTGGGGATTCTAACTACACTTTGTGTGAGGAAATGCTTCTTGACATCATCTCTGAACGGTTGAGCTGTAATTTTAAGGTTATGCCGCCTGATTCAGACCCTCCCAATATTACACACAGTGAAGCAAATTGATTGCAGGTAGATTCCAGGCAGTGCCCACATTTTTGATGGTTTCCCAATGCTTTGTAAATATGACACTGCAGCCGGAAAGATTTGAATATTGGGAAGGGAAGAGACAATTCCAGTCAGTGATGTATTACATCCGGTGATGTTTCATATCACTCCAGAATTTGATAACATTAATAAAACCCTCCCGTCTTATCTCAATAACAGTAATATTAATGCCTAACACCTGACAGGCGGAATAGGGCGTGTGGCGTTCCCTGGGTTATGTAATGCTTTTGTAGTTCATTGACCCTATTCACTTCAACACAGATAGCTCATCACTTATTGGAACAGAACGTAAAAGGTGCCCCCGTCCCACTCAGGTGATGGTTTCACACTTGGTACATTTGTGAGCTGGGCTCCGACATCTCTCCTTGTTTTACTTTGGTTGCGTAAATCTTTGATGACGGCGTTGAACAGGCTTGCCAGTTTAAGTTCATTTACCTTTGTCAAAGTGTACAGTGCTCAGAACATTCTCTAATTGCACTTCACCTGCAAAAAATACCATGCGGGAAAAAGTACAAACAATATGAAACACTTCACAGAATGAATCAGGTTTTTTCTGTACCGAACTATTAATGGCAGAAGAACCATGGGAGAGACAAGCAGAATTGTTGTACACACAGAGTGTTATAATCTGGAAAGCTGTCTGGAAAATTTGTGGAATCAGATTTAACAATAATTTTCAAAAAGAAATTGCTGTGCGGAAAAAGCAAGGAAGTGACTGATTCGATTGTTCTTTCAAAAAGCTAGCACAAGTATGATAGGCTGAATCATAGAATCCCAACAGTACAGAAGGAGGACATTCAGTCCAACCCTCCAAAGAGCACCCTACCTAGACGCAATGCCCTACCCTATCCCCGTAACCCCACCTAACCTTTGGACACTTAGGGGCAATTTATCATGGCCAATCCACCTAACCTGCACACTTTTGGATTATGGGAGGAAACCCACGCCGACACACGGAGAATGTGAAAGCTCACACACAGTCACCCGAGGTTGGAATTGAACCCGGATCCCTGGCGCTGTGAGGCAGCAGTGCTAATCACTGTGCCACCGGGCTGCCCCAATGTTCTCCTACTGTGCAGTATTTTAAATGACGCTCAAAGAAATAGACAAGTTGCAAAAAAAGGTTGTAGAGTGGGCGGATTTTAATAAAAGAAGACAAGATCTGGTCAAGGTCGACTGGGAAGAGTTGCTTGTAGGCAAGTCTACAGAAGAACAGTGTGGGGCGTTCAAAAAGGAAATGGGGAGGGTACAGGTCCAACATGTTCTCTCTAGGGTGATAGGAAGGATTAACAAACCCAGAGAACCATGGATGACCAGAGATATTCAGGATACAATAAGAAAGAAAAGAAAGGCTTTTCACAAGTACATTGGGAACAAATCAACAGAGACATTAGCGGAGTACAGAAAGTGCAGGATGGAGCTGAAGAAAGCGATTAGGAGGGCAAAGAGGGGAATATGAGAAAGCTCTGGCTGGTAAAGTAGGGGAAATCCCAAAATATTCTATAAGTATATCAATGGGAAGAGGATAACCAGGGAAAGAGTAGGGACCATTAGTGGCTAAGGGGGAAATCTGTGGGTGGAGCCAGAGGACATTGGTCGGATATTGAACGAATACTTCACACCTGTCTTCACCCAAGAGAATGAGGAGGTAGGTACGGAGCTCCGGCAGAGAGACTGAGAGGTTCTTGAGCACATTGTCATAGGGTTTTGGAGGTGTTGGCCGGCTTAAAAATGGACAAATCTCCAGGTCTGGATGAATTGTGGCACCAGCCAGCTGTGGGACGCGAGGGAGGAGATTGCAGGGGCTCTGACCCAAATTTTTTATTTCTCTCTGGCCACGGTGGAGGTGCCAGAGGGACTGGAGAACAGCTAATGTGGTCCCAATATTTAAGAAGGGTTGTAGAGCTAAGCCAGGGAAATACAGACCAGTGAGTCTCACGTCAGTGGTTGGAAAGCTGTTAGAAAAAATTCTGAAGGACAGAATCTATCTCCACTTGACGAGGCAACATTTGGTCAGGGATAGTCAGCAAGGCTTTGTCAGAGGGAGGTCCCACATGGGACCTTGACAAAGGCTTTGCTGAAATCCATATAAACTACATCCACACACCTGGTCACCACCTCAAAAAATTCAATCAAAAATTTGTGAAGTGTAACCTCCCTCTGACAAAGTCTTCTTGTAAGCGTCAGTAAATACACTGACCATTTTCTCTGGAGCCAGCATCATCAGTGTTCTGGAGCTCAATGGGTGAGGCTGGGGTGGTCATACTTTTTGATTAGAGTCATCTGGGATCATGGCTTTAGAGATGGGAAATGGCAGCATATTTCAAAACTTCCTCCAGCTCTAAAACCGTCCACATATCAGTGTTCCTCCAATTGTGGATGCTTGCATGTGAACATTTTGATCGTTCTGGTACTGATGGCATTGCCTTCAGCTACTTCGGCACTAAGCTCTAAAATCTGCTCCCTAAAGCTCTCCGCCTCTCTACTCTCCTGATCGCCTGTCAAACACTCCTTTTTGAAAATAAATTTACAGTACCCAATTCATTTTTCTTTCCAATTAAGGGGCAATTTAGCGTGACCAACCCACCTACCCTGCACATCTTTTTGGGTTGTGGGGGCGAAACCCACGCAAACACGGGGAGAATGTGCAAACTCCACACGGACAGTGACCCAGTCGAACCAGGGACCTCGGCGCCGTGAGGCCGCAGTGCCAACCCACTGCAGCACCGTGCTGCCCGTCAAACGCTCCTTAACATCTTCTTCATTTATCAAACTTTTGGTTACCTGTCTTGCCTCTTTATGTGGCTTTAGTTTGGATTATTTTGTTTGATAACCCTCCTGTGAAGCACCTCGAGATATTTCAATAGCTTCAGGGCTCAATCTAAATATAGGGGAAATATACCGTAAATGGCAAAACTCTTAGGAATGTAGAAAGTCAGAGAGATCTGGGCGTGTAGGTCCACAGATCTTTGAAAGTAGCAACACAAATGGACAAGGTAGTCAAGGAAGCATATGGAATGCTTGCCTTCGTTGGACAGCCATGATGTGGAGATGCCAGCGTTGGATTGGGGTGAGCACAGTAAAAAGTCTTACAACACCAGCTAAAGCCAACAGGTTTGTTTTGAATCACTAGCTTTAGGAGCGCAGCTCCTTCATCAGGTAAGTGAAGAGGTAGGTTCCATAAACACATATATAGACAAAGTCAATGATGCACGATGATACTTTGAATGCGAGTTTTTGGAGGTAATTAAGTCTTTACAGATCCAGACGGAGAGACTGGAGGGATAATCACAGGTTAAATAGGTGTGAATCGTCTCAAGCCAGGACAGTTGGTTGGATTTCACAAGCCCAGGCCAGATGGTGGGGGGTGAATGTAATGCAACATGAATCCAAGGTCCTGGTTGAGGCCGTACTCATGTGTGCGGAACTTAGGTATCAGTTTCTGCTCGGGGATTCTGCGTTATCGCGCGTCCTGAAGAGACGCCTTGGAGAACGCTTACCCGCAGATCAGAGGCTGAATGCCCTTGAAATGGAGTATAAAAATTGGTAAGTCATGCTACAGTTGTATAAAATCTTGGGAAGACCGCACTTGAAATATTGAACACAATTCTGGTTGCCACACTACCAGAAGGATGTGGAGGCTTTGGAGAGGGTGCAGAGGAGGTTTACCAGGATGCTGCCTGGTCTGGAGGGTGTTAGCTATGCGGAGAGGCTGAATAGACTCGGACTGTTTTTATTAGGACGATGGAGGTTGAGGGGGTGACCTGATAGAGTCTACAAGATTATGAGGGGCAGGGATAGAGTGGATGGGCAGGCACTCTTTCCCAGGGTGGAGGGGTCAGTCACCAGGGGACATGAGTTTAAGGTCATGGGGCAAAGTTTAGAGGAGTTGTGCGAGGCAGGTTTTTTACACAGAGGGTGGTGAGTGCCTGGAACGGGTTGCCAGGGGAGGTTGTGGAAGCCGATACATTAACGGCGTTCAAAAGGCATCTCGACAAACACATGGATAGGATGGGTATTGAGGGATACGGCACTAGGAAGTGCTGAGGGTTTTGACCAAGGTTGGTAACATGACACCGACAGGCTTGGAGGGCCGAAGGGCCTGTTCCTGTGCTGTATTGTTCTTTGTCTAAATAAAAAAAATTGTGGGATACTTTCCCATGCTGCCAAGATTGTGAAATGCAAATATATCAGTGGTCCCTCAATATGACTTTGATGATGCATCAGCCAGCACAATGAAGCTGAACCACACTGACATTAAAATCAGGGGAGGTAAGTGGCATCCTTCTATGTCAGCAATAAATTCAATCAAACTTCACTGTATCAAATTCCCAACAAATGCTTTTGGCTGTAACTACTCCTGAGTGGAGGCGGTGTGTTACAGTTCACTCACGGAGTGCCAGTACCTGTGGCAACAAGTATTTTACATGCATGTTGTTGTCTGGAGCTACGGATAGTGATGGTAGAGGCTCCAACTTTCTTATCACCGTATGACTGACCAGGGATCTCCCACTCTTCCTGCCTGTCATTGGTTTGTGTTGAAGGACTTACCTGTTTGGCCGAGTTATGAGTGCACCTTCCTTAGCCATCAAGTCCTGAGGAGGGACCCGAACCTGGAGCTCGGGCTCAGAGGTAGAGACACCACCCACCCCACCAGAAGACATTCGTACTCCTGAGTATCACTGTCTAATTCAACTGAACTATTTATTTCTGATGTGGAGATGCCGGCGTTGGACTGGGGTGAGCACAGTACGAAGTCTTACAACACCAGGTTAAATCGCAACAGGTTTGTTTAGATTTATTTCTGAACTACTGTCTGCTTCAATTGCGATTTGCTGTGGTCAGCTTCTCTTTTGAGTTTCAGCTTAAGGGTGACTTCTTGATCCCAGCTTTGTGAAGCAAAAATACTTTTTAAAAAGGCAGTTTTTCCACATTGGTGCTATTCTGTTATCGAGTACTTCATCTTCAGCTTCGAGTCATAGAGTCGTTCTGGCTCAGACAGAGACATTTGGCCCATTCATTGTCAAGCTCGCTGTGGAGAAACCCAGTCAGTTCGATTCCCCACTCTATCCCCACACTCCTGCCAGTTTACTCCCCTCAAGCATCCATCCAATTTCCTGTTGAAACCATTAATCATCTCTGCTTCCACCACCCTCATATTGAGCATATTTCAGGCCATTTCCAAGCAAAGAACAACAAAGAACAAAGAAATGTACAGCACAGGAACAGGCCCTTCGGCCCTCCAAGCCCGTGCCGACCATACTGCCCGACTAAGCTACAATCTTCTACACTTCCTGGGTCCATATCCTTCTATTCCCATCCTATTCATATATTTGTCAAGATGCCCCTTAAATGTCCCTATCGTCCCTGCCTCCACTACCTCCTCCGGTAGTGAGTTCCAGGCACCCACTACCCTCTGCGTAAAAAACTTGCCTCGTACATCTACTCTAAACTTTGCCCCTCTCACCTTAAACCTATGCCCCCTAGTAATTGACCCCTCTACCCTGGGGAAAAGCCTCTGACTATCCACTCTGTCTATGCCCCTCATAAAGCGCTGAGTAAAAAGATTCATCCGCGAATTCCCTTGAATCTCATGCCCAAGAATGTAAAATCTGTGTCCACTTGTCCTTGTACAGCCAATGGGAAATTGCTTTTCTTTGTTTACTTTGTCTAAACCTGTCAAAATCTTCTATCAGATGTGCTCCCCAACCTCCTCTTCTCTCTGAAGAACCACCCAGCTGCTTCAACACAACATTTCCTCATCTCCAGAGCCATTCTGGTTAATCTCCTCTGATCTCTCCCAAGGACCTTCACATCCAAAGCTTGAGCGGAACTACTTTGCATTTTGTGCAATATCGGAATCATCCGATTAGAATATATTGAGTACAGTTTTCCAAACTCCAAGGAACCATAAAGCGGTCCCCTCTCAACAGATCTGCAATCCTTGTTGGCATGGCATCAATTAATCATCTGGCCTGTGGAAATTGCTTGTTGCAATGTTTTTCAATCATTCCGCGTACTATTCAATGTTGGGCACCCTTGCCCCTTTCTCACTGTTTGTGCAATATGCACCTTTACCATTATAGTCCTCTTCATGTCCGTATGTGGCGTGTTTTACAAAAGGCATTTTGATATTCTTTCTCTTGTTGTTCCTTTTCTTTCAGGCCCTCCTGGTATGGTAGAGAGCTCACTGTCGCTGCCTCGTCTCCTCCTTTGCATGTTTCAAGTTCATCTTCCTCCCACCAAAAATGTCTTTGTGACACTCCATGAGAGTTCAGAAGGATTTGCTTTGGGCCTGGTAACTTTCTCTCATGGGGTGGAGTTATTTTTCTGTGACAATTGCACAATCCACAGGTGGATTAACAATTTCAAGACTTTCGCACAGAATAATTGGCTCTTGGACTGCCTGACAAATTTTACGGGTTCATTGTCATAGTTGGAATTTGCTCTTGATGTTAGTGAAACCTCACTATCAGAAAACACACATTTCATTCTTATTGCCCCAAATAAGCATTTTTTCAAAACCTGGGAATGTCACTTCCAGTCTTCCTTCAAGAATGTCTGGAGAGTTTGGCCTTCTGTGCTACCAATTGAAGTGCGTATTGCAGAGCTGCAAAACAACCTTCATTAATGGTCCATTCAGACCCCGAACATCAGGGCGCATAGTGGTCAGCACTGCTGCCTTGCAGCGCCAGGGTCCAGGGTTCGATTCCGGGTGACTGCCTGTGTGGAGTTTGCACATTCTCCCCGTGTCTGGGTTTCCTCCCAGAGCGTAAAGATTTGCAGGTTAGATGGATTGGCCATGCTAAATTTCCCCTTGGGGTGGGGTTGCAGGAGTAGGGCTGGGATTGGGCCTAGGAAGTGTGATCGTTCAAAATGGTCGGTGCAGACCCGATGGGTCGAATGGCCTCCTTCTTCATTGTAGTGATTCCATAACCTGCAATTATTGTTTGAGAAGGGACAGTAACAAAATGACACTTTCACTGCTGAATCTTTTGAAACAGTGATTTCTTCCTTGTTTGCTGCTTTTCTCTGCCAAACTCTAGCTCATGTAAACATGGTCTCTCATTCTCCAGCTTCTTGCCTCAAATGTTACACAATCAAATATCACACGAGCAAATGCCCTGCAATCAAACTTCCAGGAATACATCCAACCAGAATTAACAAATCCAGTCTCACACTTTCGGAGAACCGAGAAATAAAATCAAACAGACAAACCCAAGCATTGAAAGTTCTAAATAAATTGATCCAATGAGTAGCACAAGGTGGTAAAGCAGGTGAATTGTTCTTCTTGGTTGCGAGCGGCATTCTGGGCACTTGAACATTCATCAAGAATAGGATGGAACAGCTCCACAGGAGTATTGTGACAACTTATAATCAATCATTCATCCTGACACACCAGTAGTTGTTTTCAGTTTATTCACAGGTTGCGGCCATTGTTGGCGAGGCTAGCATTCATTGCCTTTGAGAATGTGGGAGAGAGCTGCCTCCTTGCCTGCTGACGTCTGTCCCACAGTGCTGGTAGGGAGGGAATGCCAGGATATTGACTCAGCAACAATGCGGGAATGATTCCAAATCAGGATAGCGGGTGGATTGGAAGGAATCTTGCAGAGTAATGGGATGGTGTCCCATGCATCTGCTACCCTTATTTCACTGGGTGGTAAAGGTGGGGATGTTTGGAAGGTGCTTTCGAAGTTGCTGCAGTGTATTTTGAGGATGGTACGCACTGTTGGCACTGTGCATTAGTGGTGGAAGTTTAAGGTGGAGCGGATTTGGTTTAATCCTCCCGGACTGACAGCTGTGGAAACTTGAATTTATTGTGCACAGACTACCATCTAGTGGTCAAGGTAACATATTAATGATGAACAAGTCAGTACAACCACTCACCAGCAACTTTCAGATTAAGATACAACAAATCCTCAAAGTAATTTGTTATTCCTAATAATGAATAGCAAGTAGACTTGCCTGAGCAATACCGCCATTAAAATAATTTCAGCATTAAGAGTCATTGCCAATAGCATCCTGCAGCCCCAAGGATAGTACTTCCTTCAATTGATGAATCTCAAACCGCAACCTTTTCCCCTGAATAACAGGCATCTTCTTCTGAAAACTTTCTTCTCAACAAACAGAAACTTTAAATTTGTCATCATGAACCCGCGTGGTTGATCAATGGGGTTACAAATTAAGACAAATCTTTCAAACCTTGTACAAGTCATTCTTTGGGGCACATACCGTGCGTGGCACGGTAGCACAGTGGTTATCACTGTTGCTTCACAGCGCCGGGGACCTGGGTTCGAGTCCCGGCTTGGGTCACTGTCTGTGCGGAGTCTGTACGTTCTCCCCGTGTCTGCGTGGGCTTCCTCCGGGTGCTCCGGTTTCCTCCCACAAGTCCTGAAAGACGTGCTGTTAGGTGAATTGGACATTCTGAATTCTCCCTGCGTGTACCCGAACAGGCGCCGGAATGTGGCAACTAGGGGATTTACACCAATAAATTTTTTTAGCATTGCTTCGGATGAAGTTTTGAGCTCCTGAACTTGAAATGAATATTTAGATGTTGGTAATGATTCAGAAAGTCGAGAGGAGAATTTGGTTCAATGAAGAACTTTAGAAATATTATTTTTGAGAAAAGACAGTTGAGATCATGATCCAAGTTTTTGAAGTGAGAAGGAAAGGAGAAGCATTTATAATAATCCCTTTTACAGCGGACATTCCAAAGAGCATTTCAGCCATTTAAGGATTTTGCTAGTGTATCTACTGCTGTAATGTACTTAAGGCACATCTGCAAAAGGGTGATATTGTGCGTCACTTCATTGAGGTGTACAAAATTGAGTGGAAGAGATAGGGTGGACAGGAAAAATTGGTTCCCTTGGTGGAAAATTCTAGAACCAGGGGACATAGATTCAAGATCAGAGGCAGAAGGTGTAGAGAGGACATGGGGAAGAATTTACACAGAGGGTAGTGGGAGTCTGGAATTCGCTGCCCGAGTTGGTGGTGGAGGCAGAGACCCTAAACTCTTTTAAAAAGTAAGAAGTCTGACAACACAAGGTTAAAGTCCAACAGGTTTGTTTCAAACACTAGCTTTCGGAGCGCTGCTCCTTCCTCAGGTGAGGGAGCAGTCAGCTAAGGAAGGAGCAGTGCTCCGAAAGCTAGTGTTTGAAACAAACCTGTTGGACTTTAACCTGGTGTTGTCAGACTTCTTACTGTGCTCACCCCAGTCCAACGCCGGCATCTCCGCATCTTTTAAAAATGACCTGGATCTGCACCTCAAGTACTGTATGCATGGCAGCACGATGGCACAGTGATTAGCACTGCTGCCTCACAGCGGCGAGGACCCAGGTTCAATCCCAGCTCCGGGCCACTGTCCGTGTGGAGTTTGCACATTCTGGGTCTCACCCCCACAACCCAGAGATGTGCAGGGTAGGTGGATAGGTCACACTAAATTGCCCCTTAATTGGAAAAAAATAATTGGTACTCTAAATTTTTTTTTAAAAAAGTGCTGTAAGCTACAGGGCTATGGACAGGGTGCAGGAAGGTGGGATCAGAAAGGGTACCTAGGTGTCCTCGGGCTGGCATGGAAAATGTGGTGCCACCTCTCGGCAATACCTGGCACCTAGGCTGAACTGCAGAAAATCCGAGCAAAACCATGGCCCCCAGAGATACAATATACAGACCCACCACTGTATTGACATGCCCTGACACCATCAACGAGATCCCAGCTATGGATCAAATTATACCCATTGCCTTGTGGATCTGACCCAGGAGTGATAGGTATTGGATTGGAATCTATAGGCAGCCGTATACCCTTTGAGCAAGCACTCTCCGGCAACTCACACAACCGAGTGGGCTCAACAATCAGCATTTCTTCATCACACAAGGAGGATATTTGCCCATCGAGTCTGCACCAACCCTCTGAAAGAGAACCCTACCTAAGCGCACAACCCTGCCCTATCCCCACAACCTCAACTAAACTGCATATCTTTGGACACTAAGGGGCAATTTAGTACGGCCAATCTATCAAAATAAATTTAGAGTACCCAATTCTTTCCAATTAAGGGGCAATTTAGCGTGGCCAATCCACCTACCCTGCACATCTTTTTGGGTTGTGGGGGCGAAACCCACGCAGACACGGGGAGAATGTGCAAACTCCACACGGACAGTGACCCAGAGCCGGAGTCGAACCTGGGACCTCGGCGCCGTGAGGCTGCAGTGCTAACCACTGCACCAAGTGTTGCCCATCATGGCCAATCTATCTTACCCATATAACTTTGGACTGTGGGAGGAAACCAGAGCACCTGGAGGAAACCCACGCAGACACGGGGAGAAAGTGCAAACTCCACACGGACAGTGACCCAAAGCTGGAATTGAACCTGGACCCTTGGCATCGGGAGGCAGCTAACCACTGTGCCACCCATGGTCGCTGGCGCTGTGAGACAGCAGTGCTAACCACTCTGTCACCGTGTCGCCCCGGGTCGCTGGCACTGTGAAGCAGCAGTGCTAACCACTCTGTCACCGGGTCGCTGGAGCTGTGAGACAGCAGTGCTAACCACTCTGTCACCGTGTCGCCCCGGGTCGCTGGCACTGTGAGACAGCAGTGCTAACCACTCTGTCACCGTGTCGCCGGCGCTGTGAGACAGCCGACCATGCCGTAGTAAAGACTCCTGCTCTTCCTCTAGGTGTAAAAAGCAAGAGGGTGGCCAGGGAAAGGATTGGACCACTTAAGGACAGAGGGGGGAATCTGTGTTGAGCCAGAGGAAATGGGTGAGGTAGAGGCCTTGACTGACATATTTGTATCCTCATTGGCTACGGGTGAGATCCCAGAACATAAGAACTAGAAGCAGGAGTAGGCCATCTGGCCCCTCAAGCCTGCTCTCACCAAGGTAGAGAACTGGGGAATAGCTAATGTGGTACCTCTGTTTAAGAAAGGTAGCAGGGATAATCGTGGAAAATTTAGGCCGGTGAGCCTCACATCGGTAGTAGGTAAATTATCGGAGAGAATTCTCGGACAGAATTTATACCCATTTGGAAACAAATGGACTCATAAGCGATGGTTTTGTGAAGGGGAGGTTGTGCCTCACTAACTTGATCGAGTTTTTTGAGGAGGTGACAAAGATGATTGAGGAGGGGAATGATGGTGGATGTTGTTTACATGGACTTCAGTAAAGCCTTTGACAAGGTGCCTCATGGCAGACTGGTACAAAAGGTGAAGTCACACGGGATCAGAGGTGAGGCGGTAAGATGGATACGGAACTGGCTCGGTCACAGAAGGTAGCAGTAGAAGGGTGTTTTTCTGAAAGGAAGGTTGTGACTAGGGGTGCTCCTCAAGGATCGGTGCTGGGGCCTCTGTTATTTGTAGTAAACATAAATGATTTGGAGGAGAATGTAGCCGGTCTGATTAGTAAGTTCGCGGATGACACAAAGGTTGGTGGAGTGGCAGATAGTGTTGAGGATTGCCAGAAGATAAAGCAGGACATAGATAGGTTGGAGACTCGGGCAGAGGAATGACAAATGGAGTTTAATCTGGACAAATGTGAGGTAATACATTTTGGTAGGTCTAACATAGAGGGGAAATATACCATAAATGGCAAAACTCTTAGGAATATAGAATGTCAGGGAGATCTGGGTGTGCAGATCCACAGATCTTTGAAAGTGGCAACACAAGTGGACAAGGTAGTCAAGAAAGCACACGGAATGCTTGCCTTCATTGGACGGGACATCGAGTATAAAAACTGGCAAGTCATGCTACAGTTGTATAGAACCTTGGTAAGGCCGCACTTGGAATATTGCGCACAATTCTGGTCGCCACTCTACCAGAAGGATGTGGCGGCTTTGGAGAGGGTGCAGAGGAGGTTTACCAGGATGTTGCCCGGTCTGGAGGGTGTTAGCTATGCAGAGAGGCTGAATAGACTCGGACTTATTTCATTAGAAAGACGAAGGTTGAGGGGTGATCTGATAAGAGGTCTACAAGATTATGAGGGGCTGGATAGAGTGGATGGACAGGCACTCTTTCCCAGGGTGGAGGGGTCAGTCACCAGGGGGCACAGGTTTAAGGTCCATGGGGCAAGGTTTAGAGGAGATGTGCGAGGCAGTTTTTTTTTTTACACAGAGGGTGGTGAGTGCCTGGAACACGTAGCCAGGGGAAGTTGTGGAAGCAGATACGTTAACACCGTTCAAAAGGCATCTTGACAAACACTTGGATAGGATGGGTATAGAGGGATACGGCACAAGGAAGTGCTGAGGGTTTTGGCAAAGGTTGGTATCATGACCAGTACAGGATTGGAGGGCCGAAGGGCCTGTTCCTGTGCTGTATTGTTCTTTGTTCTTTATTCAGTCCATGGGGCTGAGAGGGAGATACTGATTGTGGACAAGTCTGTCTCTCCAAATCCTGTGCAGCCAGAAAAGAAACAGAAGAGGGGCCAATCAAATGCACAAAGATAAGTGTGAATATTGTTGTTTTAAACAAGCTTTCAGCTTGGGGAACAGGAGTACTTAAGGTTAACAATCCATAAAACACCGAGCTACGTTCCTGCAGCATACTGCCTAGTTTACTGAAAACAACAACTTGCATTTGTACAACACACTTAATGCAAACAATGCTTCTATTTATTGATTTTCCATTAGAGGTTTGAAAGGGTACTTCGTTCATGACCAATCATTTGTGACCCAATTTGTTTGAGAAAGGAATAATGGTGTAACAAGTATGCCTCATTTGCCACATATTTATTCCAAGGCCTAATGATGTAACAATATATTTTTTCCTTTACTTTACTTTCAGCAAATTAAATTCATTCACATGCTAAAGGACATATCCAAAACATTAGGAAGCGAGTCACATTGCACAGCCTCTTTCAGTGGGATATGACTTGGGTCAATTTTCCATATCCCACAATTTGCCAAGTGGGTGTTTTTATCCCACAGTTCTACCCAGCACCAACACAGCACCTTCGCTAGAAATGCAGCCAGAAGCTCAGCTTGGGCTCAACCTTGGGTTATGTCTTCCTGGATGTTACATTACATGACTTGCTGCCAGGGTCCAGCCGGTCGTCCACTGACCCATTCATCCTCGTGATGCAAAGCCTTCTCACGCCAAGGGAGGGAGAGAGTGGTCATGTCGCTGGACTACTAATACAGAGATCCAGGCTAATGTTCTGGGGGACAGGGGTGCAAGGACTTGGGAGGGATTTATATCAAATTAATAATCTGGAATTGAAAAACTAATCTTAGCCATCCATGTCTGATTGCTGTAAAAACTCATCTGCTTTGCCCTGGAGGGAAGGAAATCTGCCATCCCGACCCGGTCTGGCCTACATGTGACTCCGGATCCACAGCACTGTCATCGACTCTTAACTGCCTCTGAAATGGCCTCACAAGCCACTAGGTTCAAAAGCAATTATGGATGGGGAAAATGCTGGCCTCGTCAGCACTGCCCATATCGCATGAAAAAATACTCAAATAATTTTTTTATTTTTTATTCTTTTTTTTAAAAAAACGGTCTTTGTTACTATCCCGTGATTTTTCTCCCGGACTGGGCACAGCAGCGGCCTGGAGATTGATCTGCAATCCCTGGACACTCTCGGCCAAACCTGAAGGATTGGTAAACCCTAATACAACCTGGTGGTGGGGGAAATGGAAAAGGGAGACTCATTTTGCTTCATGTTAGTCACTTTGAACCTTGAGATTTGGGAGTAAAGTTTCCGCTAGCTTCATCAACAGAAAATGGGTCAAATAGGCTGGTCCACTGAGTTTTTGTAATCTGTAACGCTGGATTCTAAATTATTTCATCCAAAATTGGCCCTGTCCACAAAACTGGCCACACCCCCAGATCACATTAATGATGGGGCGAGTTTCTTACTCTTGTACCCATTTGCTGATGTTCAAGGGGGCACTTCCAACATGTTGTTTTGACGCGCATAGAAACAGGTTATATATTTAAAAATATAGCAGCGTGCGTATGTTCCAGGATAATAGTTCCCTCCCCTGCCTCCAGGACATTTTCAAGTTATACAGATGCAGGACCGGACACTCTTGCTAAAAATTCTTGCCAATTGTGATGTATCCATTTTTGACCATATCAGTAAAAATGCACCAGGTTACCATTCTTAAATACATTCCACCAATATTTATCGAAGACAAAGGGGAAAAAAAAAACAATGGAGTTCTATTTTGCTGACCGATTGCACAGAATAATTAAAAATGTAATATTTTCTATCATATGAATAAATCTGAATGGAAACTTGAATGGCAACTTACGGAGTGCAATTTCCAGTGCCATTTACATCCAGTTTCCTCATTGCACTCAAATCGGAAAATCAACCCCACGGTTTAAACCACACGAGTTTAGTATTGGTGTCTCTTAATGTCAATGGCTCTTATAGACTGTAATGGTGCACCCTCCAGTGGCCGAATTCCAACTTATTTTTACTTTGATTACAACCACAACTTGTACTTGTTCACATGAAGAAAAGGCATTTTAGGGATGAGGGAAGCCGTCAGCTCACCTTAACTTTTCCCGTCTGCCAGATCTTTAACTCGATTCCCATTTCTTAAACATGCCCAGGATTGGGATTTCCACTATTGTTCCAAGAGGTGCATTTAATTCATTAGTGTCAGCTGTGGCTCTGCCGATAGCACCTTCAGCTCTGGGTTAGGGGATCATGGGTTCAGGTCCTACTCCAGAGGCTGGAGTACATTGAATACTTAGGTGGGGGTAAAATATCCTGCGGTTCAATTTCAAAGCAGGGCAAGCGGGTTCAATTGGCTAAACCAGGGGCAGGTTTAGCACAGGGCTAAATCGCTGGCTTTTAAAGCAGACCAAGGCAGGCCAGCAGCGCAGTTCAATTCCCGTACCAGCCTCCCCGAACAGGTGCCGGAATGTGGCGACTAGGGGCTTTTCACAGTAACTTCATTTGAAGCCTACTTGTGACAATAAGCGATTTATTTCATTTCATTTCTCCAAGTGTGCTGCCAGCCTTAGTCCACGTAACTAAGTAATGGTTAATCTAGTCATTGCTAAGATGGACGGGGGGTTCCAGAGCTGGCACGGGCGGGGATTGGAAGAATGGGGGACCTGTTCATCGACGGGACGTTTGCGAGCCTAGGGGCACTGGAGGAGAAGTTAGAGTTACCCCCGGGAAATGCCTTTAAATATATGCAGGTGAGGGCTTTTGTGAGGCGACAGGTCAGGGAATTCCCGCTGCTCCCGACACAAGAAATTCAAGACAGGGTGATCTCGGGTGTATGGGTCGGGGAGGGCAAGGTGTCGGAAATACACCAGGAGTCTAAAGAAGAGGGGGAAGCGCTGGTAGAAGAGTTGAAGGGTAAATGGGAGGAGGAGCTGGGGGAGGAGATCGAGGAAGGTCTGTGGGCTGATGCCCTAGGTAGGGTTAATTCCTCCTCCTCGTGTGCCAGGCTCAGCCTGATACAATTTAAGGTGGTCCACAGAGCGCACTTGACGGGGGCGAGGTTGAGCAGGTTCTTTGGGGTAGAGGACAGATCTGGAAGGTGCTCAGGGACCCCGGCGAACCATGTCCATATGTTTTGGTCATGCCCGGCACTGGAGGGGTTCTGGAGAGGAGTGCCGGGAGCAATATCTCAGGTGGTGAAAGTCCGGGTCAAGCCAAGCTGGGGGCTAGCAATATTTGGAGTAGTGGACGAACCGGGAGTGCAGGAGGCGAAAGAGGCCGGCATTCTGGCCTTTGCGTCCCTAGTAGCCTGGCGAAGGATCTTGTTAATGTGGAAGGAGGTGAAGCCCCCCAGCCTGGAGGCCTGGATAAATGATATGGCTGGGTTCATAAAGTTGGAGAGGATTAAGTTCGCCTTGAGAGGGTCTGCGCAGGGGTTCTACAGGCGGTGGCAACCGTTCCTAGACTATCTCGCGGAGCGTTAGAGGAAGGTCGGTCAGCAGCAGCAGCAACCTTGGGGGGGGGGGGGGGGCGGTGAACTGGCACGTACGGGTGAGGGCCAGTGTACAAAGCTGTGTAAATATATAATTTTGCCATGTATATATCTTGCTCTGCGCGATTTCTCGTTTTTTTTTGTTACGGGCGGGGGGGGGGGGGGGTTATTGTTTGTAAGGGAGAAAAATTGTGTTAAAAAACTTTAATAAATATATATTTTTTTTTTAATCTAGTCATTGCTGTTTGTCAGATCTTGCTGTGTGAACATTGGCAAGTGTGTTTCCTACATTACAGCAGTGGCTACATTTCAAAAATATTTCATTGGAACGCAAAAGTTAGCTTGCAAGTACAGAAAACGATTAAGGAGGCCAGTGGAATATTGACCTTTCTTGCAAGGGGATCAGAGAACAAGAACAAGGAAGTATCGCTACAGTTGCGCAGGGATTGGTGAGACCCAATCATTCCTGTCGTCACTACAATGACTCCCATGCCCAACATCTCACTGAAAGTCCCATCTTGTGACATCCCTACTTGGCCTTGTTTTTTCCAATCTCACAACCAGTCCTACAACCCCCTTTTCCCGAATTATTTTCCTCTAATTGACATCTTGTACCTTCTTCTCATTTCCCAGCCATACCATCAGCCATTTATGGTTTCTGCTTTAGAATTCTCTTCCTAAACATCACCGTTTCTCCATCTCGTTTCTTTAAAGATCCTTTTTTTTTTAAAAACCTGAAAGTCCACTGATTTCTGCCACATGTCCACTTACCTCCCACGGCTGCCTTCATTATACTTCGTCCCAATTTGCTTCCTGTAACGAGCCCACTTCAGTTTCTCATCTCTGTCCAATCTGCTCTGTCAATGTCACTTTCCTCATGAAAGCTCCGGAAGATCCTCAATTTTTCCTGAGCCCAAGATTTGCCTTCACTGTAGTAAATAAGGCCCCCAATTGTGTCTGTCCAATTTCCATTCTCAGCTCTTCGACTTCCTCCCAGGTTCCTGCTTGCCAGCTGCTTCTTCCAGCCCATCAACCACAGCACCCAATGGATTATTGCTCTACTTAGCTCCACACTTCATTACAGCCTTGGTCCAAATACGAATTCTGGAAGTGAGGTGAGAATGACTTCCCTTGACGTCAAGGTGCCCCAGCAAAACTGAAGCTAATGGGAATCAGGGGTGAATTGGGGGGGGAAACACCACTGTGAAAGTTCCTCAGGGCAGTGTCCAACGCTCAAACTATCTTCAGTTGCTTCATCAATAATTTCCTTCTATGTTCACGATGGTTGCACATTCCTCAGTTCTATGCACAACTCCTCAGACACTGAAGCAGACTATGGCTGAATGCAACCCAACTTGGGCAACATTGAGCTTGCAGATAAGTGACAAGTAACATTCATGCTACAATACATCAATGACCATCTCCAACAAGAGTCTAACCACATCCCTTTGGCATTGAACAACATTACTCTCTACTTCCTCAATATCAACATCCCGAATGTGATCAGAAACCTTACTGGAACAGCCAAATAAGTATTGTGGCTACAAGGGTAAATCAAAACCATCTCCAAGGCACAATGAGCACAGTGGTTTAAACAGCTGGCTTGTAATGCAGAATAATGCCACCAGTGTGGGTTCAATTCCCGTACCGACCTCCCCGAACAGGAGCCGGAATGTGGCGACTAGGGGCTTTTCACAGTAACGTCATTGAAGCCTACTTGTGACAATAAGCGATTATTATTAAGT
Source organism: Scyliorhinus torazame (assembly GCF_047496885.1). Classification (NCBI taxonomy): domain Eukaryota; kingdom Metazoa; phylum Chordata; class Chondrichthyes; order Carcharhiniformes; family Scyliorhinidae; genus Scyliorhinus; species Scyliorhinus torazame. The sequence continues at coordinate 261,171,164 of NC_092716.1, forward strand.
CAGGGGTATAATGGAATGCTCCCGAATTTCCTGGATGAGTAGAGCTCCAAACGTTTGCAAGCTAACACCATACAGCACAAAGCAGCCAGCTCGATTGGCACTCAGTCACCATTTGAAATATTCATTGCCTCTGTGCAAGACAGCCAACCCAGCTCCCGGCCCGCATTTAAAATAGATCCTCGGGAGCAGGAATGCATAAGGGAGACATTTACATTATCCCAGCCCTTCACTTCCAAAGGAAGTCTCCATGGGATTGGGAGAGTGCAACCAAAGGTAGCCCATAGAATGTTCTAGATGGGCTGGAGGTGTACAGGAAGCGAACGTCCGCAGTGAAAGAGAGATATTTAGGGGCAAGGCTTGAACTGGTTAAAGTGGCAGAGAGCAGCAAATAAATTGCTGAGGTAGGCGGCTACGGGAAGAAATGGGGCCGGGATAAGAGAAAATAAGTTCTATGGGGCGGGGCTGCTGCGTAGAAACTAATTTAAACGCTTGAGGGTATGTGGTGGGACATAAGGTTTGTGATTGGTGCAGAGATGGTGTGAGGTGAGGCAAATACATCGATTAATCAGAAAACAAAGTCAAGGATTCAGAATTCAGTGCTTTTAGGGCAAAGACAGAGAGGAAGGCTGAGTGAGTCTGGTGGATAAGGGTAAAATTTTGAACAAGAGTGGGTTTTGTGTCAGATAGAGTCAGAAGGCAAAACAAAAAACAGTGAAAGGCAGGCAGATAACAGTCCCAGAATATATAAAAAATAGGAGTGTACCGTCTGGCTCTTTGAGTCTGCGCTATCATTCAACGGGATCATGAGTGATCTTCTCTCTCAACCTTTCTAAAGAAGAACATATCCATCAATTCCACTATATCCTTCCTTCCACCATGCAGCACGGTAGCATTGTGGATAGCACAATTGCTTCACAGCGCCAGGGTCCCAGGTTCGATTCCCGGCTTGGGTCACTGTCTGTGCGGAGTCTGCACATCCTCCCCGTGTGTGCGTGGGTTTCCTCCGGGTGCTCCGGTTTCCTCCCACAGTCCAAAGATGTGCAGGTTAGGTGGATTGGCCATGATAAATTGCCCTTAGTGTCCAACATTGCCCTTAGTGTTGGGTGGGGTTACTGGGTTATGGGGATAGGGTGGAGGTGTTGACCTTGGGTAGGGTGCTCTTTCCAAGAGCCGGTGCAGACTCGATGGGCCGAATGGCCTCCTTCTGCACTGTAAATTCTAAGTAAAAGCATGAATAAAAGTGGTGGCAGTTTTACTAATATATGGCATTTGAAACATTGCTCATGGTCGAATAGGACGCTAAGGTTTATTCAGTCTAAGTGTACAACAGAGGATGTAATGGACTAGGCAGCAATGTACGTTGGGCGAGTTAATATGGTGTCTCTGGTTTCCCCAGAGATCAAGTCAGGGAGATTCTGGTACATGGACAACCTGAGGTTATTTGCAGTTTGATGATTTGCAAGTGCCTGTGAGGTCCAGGGAGAACCAGTGACGTCAAGAAGATCTGAACATCATTGCAGTTACAGAGAATCAGTCAACCTACAATGGCATGGAATAATGGAAAAAGACATGGCCTACAGGTACCACAATTTGCACCCATGTGGTGACTTTAAAGTAGCGGACTGCCCTATAAGGATATTGCAGAGTTGAATGAGGAGGGGGAGGGGGAGGAGGAGGGGTGAAAAGCATTACTGGGACAGGTAGATGTGAAACAAATTGATGACAATCCCACTAAATACTGCAATTAATCTCCAATAATATCCCATCTTTCCCAGAATTCCATGTTTGAATCCCACCAATAAGGATTCGATCCCTGCCACAGAACTAAAACAGCTCTTCACGTCACAATTACATCCAAGGTTAGTGAGACAAAGGTAAAATATCCCTCCTTCGCTTCTCAACTGGCCTTTGACACAACTGACCCCACCATCCTCCTCCTCCACTGGAGTAGATGGGTGGGACTACTCTCACCTCATTCTATTATCTACCCAATCGTAGCGGGAGTATAATTTCCAATGGTTTTTCCTCCAGCTCCACACTGTTCCCTTTAGTGTCTCACGAGGATCTACAATTGACTGCTCTTTCTCAGCTACGTGACCTCGAAGGACAGGTTTTGCTATTACATGTACACTGATAACACCCAGCTCTATCTCGCCACCACCCCGCTCTGCTCCACTCTTGCTAAATTAACAGATTCCTGAAGAACTAAAAGAGAAGTTTCTGGAGCCCAAGGGAGGACACCCCCATGTTCAGGTCCATCTCCGCCTTCAGGGAATATCGCTTCAATTCCTGTGCAGTGGCTAAGGAGCATTTAAAAGCTTCCCGCAAACCATGGAAACACAGACAGGCATGTGGAAGCCCCGACCCTCCAACCCGGTGCCCAGGTCCTACTCTGCTGCGCCCCCCCCCCCCCCCCCCCCGGCTCTTTCCAAGCCAGGTACAGTGCCCCGTATCGAAGATCAGCAAAATCGATTACGTGATCCACACTCCAACAAAAGGGAAAAAGAATTGGCTATGCCACCGTAACCTGCTAGAAGTATAACAGCCCATTCAACTGGTGGGTGCTTACCAGAGGGTGGAAATATCTGAGGGAGATAAGGCAGCAGAGATGGGGGACTGGAAGACTCCCCAGTACAACCCATGGCTACCAGGCTGGCAAACACCGGAGTCTTGGCAGAGCTAAATGCCCAATGAACTTACCTGACCAAAGAGCAGCAAGGGGATGTGGCCATACTAATCAGAAAATATAAAGAAATCTGTAAGGACCAGCTAGGCCGGACAACCTGAATACTCCATGGAGTAGGTGTGGGAGACATGCCACTAAAAATAAACCATACCAGCTGAACACCGACAAGCTGGCTCAGGTAAGGCAGGAATACCAGTACATGCTGGATAAGGACATAACCCGAGTCTGGCCAATGGATCAAAGCGGCTCTGCGTCAAGTTAAAGCAGTAACCAGGGCTGACTCCGAGCCAGTCCCGTGCCTCGAGGATGGCACAGGCAAGTTGGGTCACTCGGCCTACCTCAACTAAATCAACCTTTAAAAAAAAAAAATTAGGTACCAGCAAGTCCTCATGGCCCCAGGAGGAATATTCTCGACCTCTATCCCCCTAGATGGCTTATACCAGTGCAGGGTCATGTCCTTTGGCCTCACAAATTCCCCAGTAAACTTTCAAAGTACAAACTACAAGCAGAGTAGTAACTGGACTCAGCAATCTGGATGAGTTGATCACTTACAGTGAGAGTGTTCCAGGAAAGGGCAAACCTGGCAGTGAAGGCCAAGGTGGGTTACCCGGGACATAGTGAGTCGGAGAAATGAGCCACCCTATGAAGCTAGAAATACATGCGGTAATTGATTTCTCTGCTGCCAATAACAAGAGGGAAATCAAGCGTGTTCTAGGGGTGTGTGGGTTATACCAAAAGTTTGTCCGGAACATTAGCACCCCAGACACTGCATTAACACTACAATAAAAGGAAACTCAAAAGGTGGTGCGGACAGAGGCGGGCCAGGAGACTATTACAAATTGAAAGCCATCTTGATAAATGAGCCCATACTAGCCACCCCAGACTTTACTAAACGTTGCCAACCATCCAGGAGGAAGAGCATTCAACTCCAGGGAGAGGATTCTGGGATCTAGCATCCAATTGGCTACTGCAAAAAGCTCAACGAACGCCAGAAAATGGACCCCACCCGATTGAAAGAGGAACTCGGGGCTTTCCTAACTCTCCAGCATTTTGGAATCTGTCCGTCATGGGCAGCAAGGTGTGCACAGGCCACAACGCCTGAAGGGTTCAAAGCGGTCAATGCCAGTTCCTTCCGCTGTAGTTTGATCGGGCTGCCCTTCAGCCTAAATATTACCCCCCTACCAGGAACAATGTCATCGCTGGCACCCTATCCCGAGTTTAAACTCTCAAGAGTGCAACAGGGAACTGACTTTGCACATGCTAGCTGTGTTTGACTTTCAAGCGTGAATAAGAGAATTTATATCAATTTTTTTCTTTTGCAAGAATACACCTCCCGCCCCCCCCCCCACCCAAGGCAGAAGGAATGGCATGTCCATAAAACGGATTCATAGAGCGTAGAAACAGGCCCTTCGGCCCACTATGTCAATGCTGACCATCCAATACCAATCTACACTAATCCCATATACCAGCACTTGGTCCTGTGGCGATTTAAGTGCTCGTCCAGATGCTTCTTATCCAGATGCTTCTTAAATGCAGTGAGAGTTCCCGCCGCCACCACCCTCTCAGGCAGCACATTCCGATTTCCACCACCCTCTGGGTGAAAGAATATTTCCTCCAAACACTTACTCCTCACCTTAAACCTGTGTCCTCTGGTCTTAGACACCTCTGCTCTGGGGAAAAGATTCTTCCAACCTACCCTATCTATGCCTCACATAATTTTGTAAACCTCTATCAGATCCCCTCCCTCAGCCTCCTCTGCTCGAGGGAAAACAAACCCAGCCTATCCAGTCTCTCCTCAAATCACTGAAACCTTCCTTCCCAGCAACATCCTGGTGAATCTCCCCTGCACCCACTCCAGTGCAATCACATCCTTCCAATAGTATGGCGACAGAACGGCTCACAATATTCCATCTGTGGCCTAACCAATGTTTTATAAAGTTGTACCAAGATCTCCCTGCTCCTATATTCTATGCCCTGGCTAATGAAGTGGAGATGCCGGCGTTGGACTGGGGTGAGCACAGTAAGAAGTCTTACAACACCAGGTTAAAGTCCAACAGGTTTGTTTCGATGTCACTAGCTTTCGGAGCGCTGCTCCTTCCTCAGGTGAATGAAGAGGTATGTTCCAGAAACACATATATAGACAAATTCAAAGATGCCAAACAATGCTTGGAATGCGACCATTAGCAGGTGATTAAATCTTTACAGATCCAGAGATGGGGTGACCCCAGGTTAAAGAGGTGTGAATTGCATCAAGCCAGGACAGTTGGTAGGATTTCGCAGGCCAGATGGTGGGGGATGAATGTAATGCGACATGAATCCCAGGTCCCGGTTGAGGCCGCACTCATGTGTGCGGAACTTGGCAATAAGTTTCTGCTCGGCGATTCTGCGTTCTCGCGCGTCCTGAAGGCCGCCTTGGAGAACGCTTACCCGGAGATCAGAGGCTGAATGCCCTTGACTGCTGAAGTGTTCCCCGACTGGAAGGGAATATTCCTGCCTGGTGATTGTTGCGCGATGTCCGTTCATTCATTGTCGCAGCGTCTGCATGGTCTCGCCAATGTACCACGCTTCGGGACATCCTTTCCTGCAGCGTATGAGGTAGACAACGTTGGCCGAGTCGCACGAGTATGTACCGCATACCTGGTGGGTGGTGTTCTCACGTGTAATAGTGGTATCCATGTCGATGATCTGGCACGTCTTGCAGAGATTGCCATGGCAGGGTTGTGTGGTGTCGTGGTCACTGTTCTGAAGACTGGGTAGTTTGCAGCAAACTACCCAGTTTTCAGAACAGTGACCACGACACCACACAACCCTGCCATGGCAATCTCTGCAAGACGTGCCAGATCATCGACATGGATACCACTATTACACGTGAGAACACCACCCACCAGGTATGCGGTACATACTCGTGCGACTCGGCCAACGTTGTCTACCTCATACGCTGCAGGAAAGGATGTCCCGAAGCGTGGTACATTGGCGAGACCATGCAGACGCTGCGACAATGAATGAACGGACATCGCGCAACAATCACCAGGCAGGAATATTCCCTTCCAGTCGGGGAACACTTCAGCAGTCAAGGGCATTCAGCCTCTGATCTCCGGGTAAGCGTTCTCCAAGGCGGCCTTCAGGACGCGCGAGAACGCAGAATCGCCGAGCAGAAACTTATTGCCAAGTTCCGCACACATGAGTGCGGCCTCAACCGGGACCTGGGATTCATGTCGCATTACATTCATCCCCCACCATCTGGCCTGCGAAATCCTACCAACTGTCCTGGCTTGATGCAATTCACACCTCTTTAACCTGGGGTCACCCCATCTCTGGATCTGTAAAGATTTAATCACCTGCTAATGGTCGCATTCCAAGCATTGTTTGGCATCTTTGAATTTGTCTATATATGTGTTTCTGGAACATACCTCTTCATTCACCTGAGGAAGGAGCAGCGCTCCGAAAGCTAGTGACATCGAAACAAACCTGTTGGACTTTAACCTGGTGTTGTAAGACTTCTTACTGGCTAATGAAGGCAAGCATTCTATATGCCTTCTTTACAACCCTACCCTCCTGTGCTGCCACCTTCAGGGATCTAAAGCCATTATATGCTTCCTTTTATTAAACCTTCAATACCCCTTTACATCTAGGGTTCCCTTGCTACCTTTGCCCTTACTTCACTCTGAGGAATACGTTGGGCCTGAACTCTCACCACTTCACTTTTAGAAGACGCCCACTTTCCAGATGCAGATTTACCCGTGAGCAGCTCCCCATCTACGTTTGCCAGATCCTGTCCAATGATATTGAAATCGGCCTTCCCCCAATTCAGTCAATTGATTTCAGGACTATCCGTATCCCTTTCCATAATCATCATTTTGGAACTTACAGAATTATGGTCACCATCTGCAAAATGCTCACCCACTGAAACTTTGACACTTTCCTGGATTCACACCCTAGGATCAGGTCTCGCACTGTCCCATCCCGAGTCGGACTATCTGTACTGGCACACAAAGCTCTCCTGGATGCACTTTAAAAATTCCACTCAGTTTATGGCCACATTGAGGAGCCTTCCGAGGTATCCTCCCTCATTACTCAGTGATGGTCTTTTTAAAAATTCAATAATGCAATATCCGCCCGCCCCCCCCCCCCCCCCCCCCACCCCGCAAATCACGCCCAAAAACTTCTACACCCTGGAATGTTGAGTTGCCAGTCCTGCCCTTCGTTCAACCAGGAATCAGTGATTGAAACAATTATCATATTTCCACATCCTGATCAATGTTCTAATTTCCTCTCTACCTTACCAGACAAGCACCTTGCATTAAAATAGATGCAATTTAGTCTTCCAATTTTCCCATGTGCCTCATCAAACTCATGACCTCTCTGCCAGCTGGACTAACCGAGTTTTCATTCTCTATTTGATTGAACCTCACATCTGTACATCTACTCTGTGTCCCACCCCCCTGCCAAATTAATTGAAACCTCCCCACTGCTCGACCAAACCTCCCAGCAAGGATATTGGACCCGGTCCGATTCAGGTGTAACCCATCCAGCTTGTACATGTTCCACCTACCCCAGAAACTGCCCCAATGATCCAAACATACAAATCTCTCCCTCCTACACCACCCTGTTAGCCACGCATTTATCTGACCGGTCTTCATATTCCTACACTCAGTAGCGGAGATAATCCAGAGATTAAAGCGCCAGAAGTCCAGTTCTTTAATCTACTACCCAATTCTCCCAATTCCTATTGCAGGACCTCATCCGTTTTTCTTCCGATGCCATTGGTACTGCCCTGTACCTTGACCACTGGTTGCTCCCTCTCCCCCTTCAGAATGCTCTGCAACCGCTCGGACAGATCCCTGACCCAGGAAGGCAACATACCATTTGAGAGTCCCGTTCACGGCCACAGAAACACCCGTTGGTTCCTCTTACAATCGAGTCCCCCAACACTAAAGCTCTCCCAGTCTTGTTCCTTCCCTGCAACAGAACCAATCATGGTGCCACAAACATTAGGCTGTTCTCCGGATAGGCCAGCCTCCCCAACAGTATTTGAGAGGGGGATGACCAGAGGGGTCGCCCGCACTACCTGCCTACACCTGCTACTCTTTCTGTGTCCAACACTTTTCCGACGAGCAGCCATCGCTTAAGGTGTGACCAGCTCACCAAACATGCTATCCACAATGTCCTCAGCATCACGGATGCGGTGAGTCCATCCGCAACTCCGGGTGTGCAATGCATTCATTCTGGACCTGCAGCTGGACACGCTTCCCGCACACATGGTCAGCAGAGACACTGGAAGTATCCCTGATTTCCCACATATTGCAGAAGGAACATCCAAGAGGGCTGGGTTCTCCTGGCATACACTTGAACAGAGCTTAGTTTCTCCCTTAAGAGTATTGATTACGCAAGTGGCCTTCCTATACCTTAAACACGAGCTACTCCAAACTAACATCCCTGAAAGAGTTAAAGAATGGAAGCAATACCCACCAGATTGTTATTCACCAATCAGCTAACTTCACTGCTGCACGTCACTTTCGGAACAGTGACATCACCTCGAGCTCTGCCGCTGGCTCACTTTGCTGTTTTTGTGTGTTCTGGGATGATCTGCTCCTTCTCACCGGTCAGCTCCCAACTGTGATGTTACCAATCCTTACAACTTACTACTTGAACCCCCTGTTTTCACCCAACTCCAAAGCACTCTCACTTAACCAATCAACACGCGCAGAGCAGCGGCAAGAAAGCAAACTATTTAAATCAAACCTTACTTTCTGCTTATTTTAAAATAGACTTTGCCGGGTATGGCTGCTACATGTCACATGATTTACAAGTTGGTTACAGTTCTGGAAACTTCCAGCAGTAATTACAGTTCAAAGCTCAACACTCATGCCTGTGGAATCTCACAGCCGTAATTGTGTGGACCCATTACAATCAACAAAACATGGGAGCAGCAGACGGTACGTCTCCCCAGCCTGGATCAAAACAAATGAGAGACGCAAAGACTCATTATACCTAAAGAGGCACTAATAACCACCATCTATCTCATAAGGTAAACAATGGATTTTTACCAGAGATGTAGAAACTGATTTCCACATTGAAACTGACTCATCGATGTGCAACCCCGAATTACAAAAGTTCCATGACATTTGGAAAGGTTTAATGTTACATTCCTGGACTCTCAGGGCAGTCTACTGTTAACAACCAGTCTGCCAACACCAAAGCCGGACTCCAGGCTGCCAATTAAGCCTGCCTCAAGTGTAAATCTTCCTGAAGCTTGGTTCTCTGGAAGATTCCTGCCATTGCCTGTCGAGTGGACCAAGTCTCTGGATACCAAACGCATTTTGCCGAGTCATCACCAACTTGTCATGAATTCTGCAACTTCTGCTTTCATATGGCTGAATCCATCTTAAACTCCTCGCCAGACTGAATTTCACATTAATTACTACCCATACATGTGGTTCTTTTTGTTTTAAGTCATTCCTCGTTGTAAACCTCTTTCCTGCCCATCTCCTGTGTGTGCGCTTGGGCGTGTACATCATTGCAATGATCATCCCCAGGGTTCAACACATGAACAAACAATTTTAATCCTAAAGAGAGTTTTCTGCCAGTCAGCTTAAAATTGACAATAAAAACAGGGTTTGGGGAACCACACCGTGACCCATTTCAAAAATTAAAACACCTCGGTTACAGACAGTAAGAAAAATAAAGGAGTTCAGTTTTCCTCGCTCCTCTACCTGTAACACTGCCCGACTTCACCCAGCCTCAGCTCAACTACTGCTGAAAGCCTCACTTGTCAGCTCGAAATCTGATTATTCCAATGTATTAGGCTGGTCTGCCATGTGTTCCATAAACTTGAGATTTTGCCAATGTCACCCACCAGCCAGCCCAGGGTAGCATTGCAGCAATTGGATCTGCCGCCCCAAGATTGGATTGGATTGGTTTATTGCCACGTGTACAGAGATACGGTGAAAAATATTGTTCTGTGAGCAGCTCAAACAGGTCATTCCGTACATGAAAAAAAAAAAGTACATAATAGGGCAAACATAAAATACAAAATGTAAATACATCAATACAGGCATCGTGTGAAGCATACCCGGAGCCACGAGAGTGTAAAGTCACAGCCCTGTCACCGGATGCGTCAGCTGAAATGTTCCCCTCCATCCCCATACTTTTTTTTTAATAACAAAGAGTACCCAATAATTTTGTTTCCAATTAAGGGGCAATTTAGCGTGGCCAATCCACCTACCCTGCACATCTTTGGGTTGTGGGGACGAAACCCACGCAAACACAGGGAGAATGTGCAAACTCCACACGGACAGTGACCCAGAACCGGGATCGCACCTGGGACCTCGGCGCCATGAGGCAGCAGTGCTAACCCACTGTGTCACCGTGTTGCCCTGTCCATCCCCATACTTATGTATGCCCTATGTTTCTTCTTCATATATGCAATGATCTGTCTGGACTGCATGCAGAACAATACCTTTCACTGTACTTCGATACATGTGACAATAAAACACATCCTAATCCTATACTGCCACTGACTTTGGGACCCTCGCATTGGGTCACCTGCTAATGCTCGCATTCCAAGCATTGTCTGGCATCTTTGAATCTGTCTATATATATATGTTTCTGGAACATACCTCTTCATTCACCGGAGGAAGGAGCAGCGCTCCGAAAGCTACTGACATCGAAACAAACCTGTTGGACTTTAACCTAGTGTTGTAAAACTTCTTACTGTTCAAACTTTAAGGCACTTCTTGCAACCTCCCACCTATTTGACCAAAACTGTGATCACCTGACCTAACATTTTCTGGCATGGCTCTGTGGTCAGGTTCTGTTTTATAATGCTCCTGCGAAATGGCTCGAGAGGCGTTACGTTAAAGGTGTCACATAAATAGTTGCGACTGAGATTCGCAGACACGTTACATTGTCACAGTATACACCACTGAGCTCAAATAGAGAAAATGATATTTTTTTAAAAACAATCACTTAGATCAATGCACTATTCAAATTGCAGCTTCTCCACAGTATGGATTAAAATTCAAACATGTAAACACGCAAGTGAACTCACAACCTCCCGACTTAGAATACATACATTTCAAAGATATTAAGAATGACACGTCACTTATCTGTAAATATATCTTTGCCACATGGTCCTATCAACGGTGATGCAAAGAGGGATCCTCTTACACAGCTTACTTACAGCACTATGGAGTGAAATTAACGGCAAGGCTTCGGGACATGTACGGAGTGTAATATTTCTTTAAAAGCCTACATAATGCGAGTCATTGTCTCAGGGGAGATGGGATAGAAAAGGAGTAGAAGTAATCTTATCGTTCTGATTATTATTTTTCAGTCTGCTTTGGGGCACTTTGCTTCAGGAAGGACCACAGTGGTCTTGAGAGGGGATAGAGGACAGATTGACCAGAATGACACGGATGTAGAAGAGTTAAATTATTCACTTGGTTGGCACTCCTTTCAGCACAGAAGCTGAAGGGATTGTCCAGCTGAGGTTGTGAAAATGGCTAAAACGATTCTATGGGGTAGACAGGATCAAGCCAATCACCTGAGGTGGGAGTGTTCAAAGCAAAGCTGCACGAGGTTAAAATTAGAACTTTGCCATGCAGCAGCGAGATCAAAAAAACATTTATTCTATAAGGAGTCGTACAAATCCGGAACTGCCTCCAGCGAAGATTGAGATCCTGCACGTCAAATAAGTTTCAAGATGGGTTTTTGTTAAGCAAGGATATTAAACGGTTATGGAGCCATAGAATCATAATACAGATCAGCCATGTTCCAATTTAATAGCAGAACAGAGGCTCGGGGCCGAATGGCTATCTCCTGTTCCTATGAATGCCACATTCCTCATTCAGATTGTGACCAGTTTAAAGCCATCAGCTGTGTGTGTGGGGGGGGGGGGGGGGGGGGGAGGAGGAGGATTTAAAAAGTCAGTAAAAGTTTAAAAAAATATTTGCCTGCTGTTCTGTCAAAAGTATTAATACAAGGACCTTAAAACGGAAAAATAAATCCATCTGGTTTTTAAGATGACAGCTTCTTCAGAAGCCAAACCGACAGTTCTATCCTAAGCTTTTGGTACCAGTGTTGAGAAGTTCATAGTTAACAGGGCGGTATTATTAGCCAGTGCTTTATCAGTTGCATCGGCTGCAAGTGTTACAAGAAGTCAGATAGTTGGAAAAAAAAATATCCACGTCAAACAAAAATAACTAATACTAAAAATAAAGTGTAAAACTTAAAATCAAGTAATGAGGATAAATGAAAAACTGTCCAACAATTCACAAGTTCATTATTAGCAATCCCACTATTTCAAGTATGACAGATCGGTACAGAGGATTCCCATAGGTTCAGGTGCAAGCGAATTGGAGAATAAACCACTGGATTGCAGTCCGTGTAGAGAAAGTGAAGAGCCAGTCCAGGATTGTTAGGTCAGTTTCAATATCGCCAAAATGCCAGTCACTAGACCCGCTGAAAAGACTGCAAAGGTCTGCCAGGTGGGCGTTCCAAAGTAAGCAAAGATCATCTCCTAAAAGGAAAATAGTAAAGAGACAATTAATTGATTGTCAACCTGAAACTTATGCCAAGACAATTATACAAATATCGCAGATTATGGGTGGGATTGGTCAACCGTAAAATGTAAAAGTTAGTAGAAGGTAAAGTCGCCATAGTCCCAGGTGACCATAGGCTGCTTTCCCCTTTCAGCTGGTGATTGCTGCGGAGGATCACCACAGCTCAGGCGAGGGGGGCGAATTCTCCACCGGCAGGATTCCCGGCAGCGTGCTGTGGACACCACGGGAAATCCTATTGGCCGGCGGTGGAAGCGGAGAATCCGGCTGCCGGGGAACCGACAAGGAACACGTGGGCCTGGGGAGGCAGAAAATTCACCCCAAGGTAGAGAACCCGGGGCCTTCATGAATACCATTAGGGTGACAAGGAATTGAACCTGTGTTGCTGGCATCATTCTGCATCACAAACCAGCTGAGCTAAACCAGTCTGTAAAAATATACCCACTGGGAAATACAAAAATGGAAGCAAGATCAGACCAAAGGAAAAATACAATTCTTTATAATAGATTTCTTCAGTAATGGTCTCACTGGTCTGATTTTCAGGTTAAGCCCATAATCACCGCTCTAGCCTTGGCCTTTTAAGTTATACACACAAGCAGCCTGGGTTGATTCATTGTCGAGATTGCCTTTACAAAGATGCTGCATTTATCTCAGAGAACCCACTAAGGTATCGCTCTTCCCTATCACTGTAGCCTTTCCCACCCCAACAACCCTCCCAAGGTCTCTACCCCTTCCAATTTGGACCTCTTCGCACTCCCTACTTTCGCTACTCTACCTTTCGCCCCAAGCCTTCAGCTGCTCAGGCCCCAAGTTGTGGAATTCCCTTCATGAACATCTCCCTCCCCCTCCCTCTCTTCCTTCAAGATGCTCCTTCAAACCTTGTTCTATGGACAAGCCCTTACCTATGCATCTCCTTATAAGCCTCCCATGTCAAATTGGGTCTGAACATCAACGCAGGTTGAGGTTGAGAGACAGACCAAAACTGGCACAGGGCAAGAATCATAGGACATAAGAAATAGAAGCAGGGCTGGGCAATAACACATTTTGAGCCTGCTTAACTATCCAGCAAGATCATATCTTATGTGGTACCTCATTCCCATTGCGCTCCCTATCCTACATATCTAGAATATCTTCATCGTCCCAAGCTAGCAACCTGCACTATTGTTCCTCTAGTTGTACGGTAAAATCTTGGGTTTTATAAGTAAGCACATGGAGTACAGAATAAAAAGGCAAGGATAAATCTGTGGAAAAATAGTTTGGCAACATTTAAAGTGCCTTTCATAGTTCGAGGTTGCCCCGTTATAGAGCAAAATCACTAAAACCACAGAATATAGGAACAGCAGTAATCAATTCAGCTCTCCAGACCTGGTCCTACCATTCAATTAGATCATGGCCAGTTTGTAGTTCAACTCCATCTATACTTTGGTTCCAATACCTTCCCCCAACAATCAAATCTATCGGGCTCAGTTTGGTAACATCAATTGGCAACCAACTTCAGTAGCTTTTTTGGGAGAGCAGAGTCCCAGTTTCCCACTAACCTTTGGAGGAGAGGGTCTTTCTGATGTAAACTCGTCATAATCTGAGGGCCCCCACACCTCAGGCGAGGGACAAGGTTGAGAAGGCGGGGCCTTCATGAATAACCTCTGCCGGGTCGGGGTTTGCACGCACGCTGTTGGGCTCGCTCCGCATCACGAACCAGCTGTCCAGGCAACGGAGCTAACCTGGCTCCTTGGCATTTAGAACCGATGGCAGTAAAGGAGGCGGTAGTGGTGGTATTGTCACTGGACAAGACATGCTCGGAAGACCCAGGTTCAAATCCCACCACAATAAAAATCTACTGATGACCAATCTGGTTCACTCATGTCCATCCTTACACAGTCTGACCTACATGTGACTCCAGACCACAGCAATGTAGTCGGTTCTTAAACACCCTCTGAAATGGAGGGTGAGCCGCTGGGCTGAAGGGCAATTAGGGATGCCAATTAATGCTGGCCCATCCCATCAATGAATAAAACAAAAGTTGCTCCACTTTAACCTAGTGGATATAATTGGGCCGGGATTTCTGTTATAGCTTTCGGCACCATTTTGGAGCTGCTTCTCCTGTTCACCAACCCTCCAACTTTTCTTTCTTTTCGTTCACGGGATGTGGGAGTCGCTGGCTGGGCCGGCATTTAATGCCCATCCCAGAGGGCATGAAGAGTAACCACATTGCTGTGGGTCTGGAGTCACATGTAGGCCAGACCAGGTAAGGACGGCAGATTTCCTTCCCTAAAGGACATTAGTGAACCAGATAGTTTTTACAACAATCAACAATGGGTTTGTGGTCATTATTAGAATTTTAATTACAGATTTTTATTGGATTCAAATTTCACCGACTGCCCTGGTAAAATTCAAACCTGGATCCCGAGCATGAACCTGGGCCTCTGGATTACTAGTGTCAATAACCATTGCCTCCACCCCGATCCTCCAGCTCTCCTCCTGCTGCCCCACCCCCTCCCCTCCTCACCCTGACCCTCCACCCCTCACCCTGACCCTCCCCCTCTCCTCCTGCCACTCCTCACCCTGACCCTCCAGCTCTCCTCCTGCTGCCCCTCTCCTCCTGCTGCCCCTCACCCCAACCCTCCAGCTCTCCTGCTGCCCCTCACCCTCCAGCTCTCCTCCCGCTGCCTCTCACCCTCCAGCTCTCCTCCCGCTGCCCCTCACCCTCCAGCTCTCCTCCCGCTGCCCCTCACCCTCCAGCTCTCCTCCCGCTGCCCCTCACCCTCCAGCTCACCTCCCGCTGCCCCTCACCCTCCAGCTCTCCTCCCGCTGCCCCTCACCCTCCAGCTCTCCTCCCGCTGCCCCTCACCCTCCAGCTCTCCTCCCGCTGCCCTTCCCCCTCCAGCTCTCCTCTTGCTGCCCCACCCCCTCCAGCTCTCCTCTTGCTGCCCCTCCCCCTCCAGCTCTCCTCCTGCCACTCCTCACCCCGACCCTCCAGCTCTCCTCCTGCTGCCCCTCACCCTCCAGCTCTCCTCCCGCTGCCCCTCACCCTCCAGCTCTCCTCCCGCTGCCCCTCACCCTCCAGCTCTCCTCTTGCTGCCCCTCCCCCTCCAGCTCTCCTCTTGCTGCCCCTCCCCCTCCAGCTCTCCTCTTGCTGCCCCTCCCCCTCCAGCTCTCCTCCTGCCACTCCTCACCCCGACCCTCCAGCTCTCCTCCTGCTGCCCCTCACCCCAACCCTCCAGCTCTCCTGCTGCCCCTCACCCTCCAGCTCTCCTCCTGCTGCCCCTCCCCCTCCAGCTCTCCTCCCGCTGCCCCTCCCCCTGACCTTTCAGCTCTCCTCCTGCTGCCCCTCACCCTGACCCTCCAGCTCTCCTCCTGCTGCCTCCCCCTCCCCCTCTCCTCCTGCTGCCCCTCACCCTGACCCTCCAGATCTCTACTCCACTTTCACCTCCTCATTCTCTTCCACTTTCTCCGCACTGCCCTCCAGAGCCCCTACCTAAAGCAAAAGTACGGGAGATAGAAGCTGCAAGTGAGGGGGTCAGGGAGCAGGAGCGTTCACAGAATTCACATAAATATAACCAGGAATGTATAGCATTTCAACTTACATAACATATTAATGTTTTCTCTGCTGAAAAACGTCCTACAGAACCAAACTCTTAAACAGGATTGGGAAAATTTCATTTGCTCATCATTTAATTTGAAGTTTCATTTTTAATGAAGTCAACTATAATCTTAAACAAGAACAGTATTTTAAAAATATCGTCACTGTTGTAATGTAGAAAACACGACAATCAAGTTTCTCACCGCAAACTCCCACAACCAGCGATGTGGAAAAGACCACAATCTCTCAATTGAGGAATAAATAATCGGTCAGGCCACCAGGGATAGGTCCCCTGCTCTTCTTCAATATAGTGCCAGGGGATCTTTTATTTCTACCTGAGCAGGTAGATGGGGCTTCGGTTTATACCTCATCTGGAAGGTGAACTTCCAAACGATGCAGCACTCCCTCAGTACAGCGCAGGTGTTACCTTTCAAAGAACATTTCTGAATCGTACCCTACCTCCCCACCCTGCCCCACAGCAGTTAAACAAATTTTCCATTGTTATTAATATGTCTCAATGGTTCTGTAGAGAGTCCATACTGGGGAAGCATGAGGGGTAAGCATTGGTATAGAGGGCATGCGGAATTCTGGATTTCTCTGACAGAGAGCTACCACAAACGTAAACAGCCCAATGATGACCTGCTCACCTAAAGAGCTCGTAAACATCTATAACTTCCACGCTTCCAGTAAAGCCCATGTGGTTTTGGCCTCACTTCATGCAACTACCAACGCTTTGGGGAGGGAGAGGGAAGCTGGGGCGGGGGGGGGGGGGGGGGGTAAGTCTCATGATGATTATAACTAAGTGTTTAAAAAAAAACATCTGGTTCACTAATGTCCTTGAGGGAAGGAAACCTGCCGTCCTTACCTGGTCTGTCCTACATGGGACTCCAGACTCGCAATGTGGTTGACGCTATGAAATGACCCAACAAGCCATTCACTTCAAGGGCAACTAAGGTGGCACAACGGGTAACCCTGCTGTCTCTAGGTGCCAAGGATCTGGGTTCGATTCCAGCCTTGGGTGACTGTGTGGAGTTTGCACATTCTCTCCGTGGATTTCCTCCCACAGTCCAAAGATGTGCAGGTTAGGTGCGGTTACGGGGATAGGGCGGGGATAGGGCAGGGGAGTGGGCTCTTTCAAAGCGTTGGCGCTGGCACGATGGGCTGAATGGCCCCCTTGGACAATTCTGTGATTCTCTGGTTTTCTGTCAGGCGATAAATGCTGGCTTCCCCAGTGATACCCACATCCCAAAAAAGAATAAAATAAAACAAACTTACCCATCCACCTTGCTGTTCAATCCATGGAATAACACGGGTTTGAATCAAATCTAGAGACCAATTGATTATTGGTTGAATCATTGCTTTCAGTTTTTTCAGTGCCTGTAAAAAGATGGCAAAGTTACTGAAAAGTCCCAAAGAGGAAAGCCATACCGCAATTTCCTCTCTTCTCCTTCTTGCTGAAAGATGCAGTGTTTTGCTGAGATACAGTTCAGTGCAGACGCTCGCTAATACTCTCTCTGCCTTTAGGATTCACAAGTACAGCGACAGATTGCTGGCAGTCGAAGCAGGGGTGATATCAGTGCCAAGTATGATTCTCCTTCTGCGTGAAGTTTCCACGCAATTCGAAAGAAGAGTGGGTTGCAGGTGAGAGGGAGGGGAGGAAACAGCTAATTTGCCCAGCACCAGTGCTGCAGCCCCTGCCAAGGCAGTAAGAGCCTCAGGCAAAACTAGCTTTGGGGCTCAGAAGGCCCACACCCGAATCAAAGCAAGTCTTCTTGGTCAGGTTTTATTTAATTTAATAATAATCTTTATTAGTGTCACAAGTAGGCTGACATTAACACGGCAATGAAGTTACTGTGAAAATCCCCCAGTCGCCATATTCCGGCACCTGTTCGGGTACACAGAGGGGGAATTCAGAGTGTTCAAATTACCTAACAGCACATCTTTGGACTGTGGGAGGAAGCCGGAGCACCCGGAGGAAACCCACACAGACACGGGGAGAACATGCAGACTCAAGCCGGGAATCAAATCTGGCACCCCGGCGCCATGAAGCAACAGTGCTAACCAGTGTGCTATCGTGCTGCCCTTATGGAGTACTTGGCTGTTAAAATGCTATTAGATGACTAATGACATCATCAGACAACTATTAACAAACATAATGAGACTCCCACCAGATCAGATTGATGCCCCAACTATCTCAAATTAAACAGTGCGGCACAGTAGCAGAGTGATTATCACTGTTGCTGCGCAGCGCCAGGGTCCCAGGTTCGATTCCCGGCTTGGATCACTGTCTGTGCGGAGTCTGCACGTTCTCCCCGTGTCTGCGTGGGTTTCCTCCGGGTGCTCCGGTTTCCTCCCACAAGTCACGAAAGACGTGCTGTTAGGTGAACTGGACATTGTGAATTCTCCCTCCGTGTACTCGAACAGGCGCCGGAATGTGGCGCGTAGGGGATTTTCACAGTAACTTCATTGCTGTGTTAATGTAAGCTGTAACCATCTGGCATGGCCACTTACAAAGGATCCTGGGAAAAATGTCCACCTGCAAAGGGCCATGGGAAATATGGACAACCCAGGACTCAGTCACGCAGAGCTTATGTATATTGGCAACTCAGATAACTAGACGCTATCAAAACCCCCAGCTACTTTGCATTCTAATGGCCCATTTCCCCGGAACAAAAGACCTGCACTCACGTAACAGATACATCGGTGCCACTCCCTTTGCTCAGGGAGCCCAAAATGCCAAGATCAATGACCGCTCAGGACACACCCAGCCATCAAGGCACCCGCCCCTTTATTGGCCAAAATCGAAGCCTGCCGAATTATTGGGTCCAAAGCTAAGGACCGCCCAAAAGAGCGTGAAATCCCAGAAGGATAAAGAGAGACACTGCCTTGTGTTCAGTCTCTCGATGCCCCGGCGCTCGGTCTCTCTTGGCCCCGACCTACGCCTAAAACCAAGTGCAGCATCACGACCAGAAGACAAGTTCAAGACCAACGATCTTAATCAATAAAATAAATTCCTGAATCGAAACACTGTATGTGGAAGCTCTTTTCCTGACAGATGGATGAGCCTGGCAGAAACGAAGTCACTTAGGACCCAGCCACGCAAGGACCGAACAAAGGCCTTGTTCCTCTGCATAAAGCCGGGTGCCTGAAGTTAAGTACAGGTTGTTGTAGTTTTAGGTGTAATTTAGCCTGTAGTGTTTTATGTGGCATGTCGAAGTAATTCTTGCGTGTAAATAAACTATCATTGCACTTGAACTAACTGGTTGTTTGGTCTTTGATCGATATCTGGTAAACCTTTGTGGTGGTATCATTTGATACTGGTGACTCTGAAAAGCACCGTCATCATTAATAACTGTCATATCAGTATGGAGATAAAATTAGCAACGTGATTGGCGTCTCCAGTGCGAATTGGCAACAAAGCCTACTCGTGACACTTATTAAAAGAGTGGTGGGCAAGACTTGGCTCAGCTGATTTAATACGGCACACACCTGCCAGGTGGGTTAAAATTGCTTCCCTCAGCAGACATCGCAGCTGAGAAACATTGGTATTGTTGATTATATTATGTACGTTTAAGGTTGATTGTAGCACCACAATAAAGTCCTCCCACTCGACTGATTTACTGTAGCATTGGTGACTGGACCTTCTGGGCCGTACAGCTGAATTTACTCAACTCAATGTCACTCAGTTTATTCTTTTAATTGGAGGCATGCATCTCAAAATAAAAAGAAAATAATTTCAATTATTCACATTCATAATTACTTGAATAACAAATGATGCAACAAAACCCACTCGAGTCAAATTTGATTGTCCTTGGCCTGGTTTTACAACCTAACACACAATCTTTATCTGTGCAAAACAACGTGAACATTGCAGGTAAAGATTGAAATTAATGATTGGCACATCACTGACGAACATGGGTGTGTTGCACATACTATTGGCTCATTTTACATAATAATAAAGTAGATATTTCAGCTTACCTTTGAGACAAGCTTGCCTGCAAAATAGAGGAAGGTTACAATTCGCCCCCAATTCAATCCATCAGTAACTAATATCCCTTCTGCCACTTTGTACAACACATCTCGTATGTTTTCAAGGGGTACAGTCTCGATTACACTGTTGACAGAAAACAGGTAAAAGCAATATAATCATCTGCAGTTCAAAATGTAATGTTTGTTCTTAAAATAGGTAAATGTAAAGTTGCTAAAATAATTTTTAAAATAATAAAATGTAAAGTTGCCATAGTCTCAAATGGCCACAGGCTGGTTTCCCCTTTGCCCAATGGGGAGAGCTGACCGGTGGTGATTTAACCTGAGGATCACCACACCTCAGGCGAGGGGCAAGGTTGAGAAGGCAGGGCCTTTATGAATAACCTCACTTAGTGAGGCACGGGAATTGAACCCGCGCAGCTGGCCTCGCTCTGCATCACAAAACAGCGGTCTAGCCCACTGAGCTAAACTGGCCCTTCTTAAAATAACAGTAAACGCAATGTAGGGTTTTTTCTGTCGGCTCCAAAATGCTATCGTTTGAAGGGGATGGCACTGCGAGCTTGCTGGATTGAAATAGGATTAACAATAATCCATTTTCTTTGTCTGCTTTCCTGAAAGTATGTAGCAATGTTGGAATAAAATTCCACAAATACCGTCTGGTAATTCACCCAAATAGCTGATTGCAAGTGAGCTGTGAAAGCCAAAGGATCTAGGCTATTGACTACGGAACTAATGTGCAGAGTATTTCTTAAATGGTAATAAATTAGGAAGTGTAAATGTACAAAGGGACTTGGGTGTCTTTGTCCATAAGTTACTGAAAGCTAATTTGCAGTTACAGCAAAGTAATGCAATGTTAGCTTCTCGGAAGAGGATTGGAATACAGGAGTAGCGAGGTCCTATTTCAATTGTATCAGAGCTTGGTTAGACCGCACGGGGAGTAGTGTGTGAAGTTTCGGTCCCCTTACCTCTGAAAGGATATTATTGCCCTAGAGGGAGTGCAATGAAGGTTCACCTGACTTGTTCCGGGGATGGCAGGACTGTCCTATGGAGAGAGATTGGGCTACCGGGTCTGTGTTCTGCAGAGTTTCAATGAATGAGAGGTGATCTCCTTGAAGTCTACAAAATACTTAAAGGAATAGACAAGGGAGATGCTGGTAAGATGTTTCCCTTGGTTGGGGAGTTTAGAACCAGGGGACACAATTTCCAAATAAGGGGGAAGCCACTGAGGATTGAGATGAAGAGAAATGAGGGCACAACTACGAGGGTTGTGAATCTTTGGAATTCTCCACCCCAGAGGGCTGTGGAAGTTCAATCAGTGGACAGGATAATAGAGAGTGAGAGGCGAATAGGGCCACAGTACAAAGAAAAGTTAGGATGATTAAAAGTGGCAAAAAGGCAAGCCTAAAGGCTTTGTATCTTAATGCACAAAGCATTCGGAATAAGGTAGGAGAACTGACGGCACAAATCAAGGTAAATGGATATGACCCATAACCATTGCGGTCACATGGTTACAAGGAGATCAGACTGGGAACTTAACATTCAGGGATAGTTGACCTTTTGGAAAGATAGGAAGGAAGGAAAAGGTGGTTGGGTTGCACTGTTAATCGGAGGTGAAATGAGGGCAATTGTGAGACAATCTAAACTCAGATGATGTAAAGTCCATTTGGGAGGAGGTAAGAAAACAGCAAGGGAAAGAAGAAATTGGTAGGAGTAGTGTAGAGATCTCAAACAGTAGCCACTATAGGAAAGGGAATAAAGCAAGATGGGGGTGGGGGGTGCATCACAGTGGTGCAGTGGTTAGCACTGCTGCCTCACGGCGCTGAGGTCCTGGGTGCGATCATGGCCCCGGGTCACTGTCCGCGTGGAGTTTGCACATTCTCTCTGGGTTTGCATGGGTCTCACTCCCACAACCCAAAGATGTGCAGTGTAGATGGATTGGCCACGTTAAATTGCCCCTTAATTGTAAAAAAAAAGAATTGGGTGCTTTAATTTTTAAATCAACATAGGATGGCACAGTGGCACAGTAGTTAGCACTGCTGCCTCACCTCGCCAGGACCCGGGTTCGATTCCAGCCCCGGCTGACGGTCTGTGTGGAGTTTGTACATTCTCCCCGTGTCTGCGTGGGTTTCCTCTGGGTGCTTGGGCTCCTTCCATGTGCAGGTTAGGTGGATTGGTCTTGCTAAATTGTCTAAAAAGGTTAGGTGGGGTTACTGGGTTATGGGGATCAGGTGGGGGTGTGGGCCTAGGTAGGGTGCTCTTTCAGAGGGTTGGTGCAGTCTCAATGGGCCGAATGGCATCCTTCTGCACTGTAGGAATTATATGAATATAGTAGGAGCATGTAAAAAGAATAAAGCAATAATTATGGGTGACTTTAACCTTCATGGAGTGCATCAGGGATAGTTTCCTGGAGCAATAGGTCACAGAGCCAACCAGGGAACAGGCTGTCTTGCATCTGGTAATAGGTAATGAGGCAGGTTTAATAAAGGATCTCAAAGTTATAGATCCACAAGGAAGTAGTGATCATAACATGATGGAATTTAATATTCAGTTTGAGAGAAATATGGGTCGGAAACAACTGTGTTTAGCTTAAATAAAGGGAATGACAATGAAATGAAGATAGCGTTAGCTAAAGTAGACCGGAAGGATAGATTAACAGGAAAGTCAGTAAACAAGCAGTGGCAGACATTTAAGGAGGCAATTCATGACTCTCAGCAAAAATATATCCCAGCAAGGAGAAAAGATTCTCAGAGAGAGAGATAAAACAAACATGGCTAACCAAGAAAGTTAAGGAGAGTAATAAGTTGAAAGATAAGGCTTATAAAGGAGACAAAATTCAGTGAAAGCACCGAAGACTGGGATGAATTCGAAATCCAGCGAAAGAGGACTACAAAAATAATAAAGAGACAGAAAATAAACTGAGGGGAAACTAGCGAAGAATATGAAAACTGACAATAAGAGCTCATTTAAATATATAAAAAGGAAGCGAGCGGTCAAAGAAAACAGACCCCTTAGGAAATGGATCTGGGGAGATATTTATGGGGAACAAGGAAATGGCAGGAGTTATTTTGCAGATATTTTGCATCAGTCTTTACGATGGAAGATACTTCGAACATCGCAGGAATACGGAAGAATATGGTGGAGGAATTAAATACCATCCCCATCACTAGAGAAGCAGTCTTAGACAAACTAATGGGGCTAAAGCCAGATATGTCTCCTGGCCCTGATGGCTTACATCATCGGATCCTAAAAGAGGTAGTAACAGAGAAAGTGGATGCATTATTGTAATTTACCAAAAACCCATGAATTCTGGAGGATTGGAAAACTGACAATGCAACGCCCCTATTCAAAAAGGGAGGGAGGCAAAAAGCAGGTAACTATAGGCCGATTAGCTGGACATCTATTGCATGGAAAATGTTGGAATCAATTATTAATGAAGTAATAGCAACACATTTGGAAAACCACAATCTAATCAAGCAGAATCAGTATGGCTTCGTGAAAGCGAAACAGTGTTCAACTTATTTGAGTTTTTCAAGGAAGTCTCAGTCAGAGTGGATAGAGGGGAACCAGTAGATGTGATGCACTTGGACTTCCAGAAGGTGTTCGACAAGGTACCTCACAAATGGTTAAGTTACAAGATAGAGCCCATGGAGTTGGAGGTAGTATATTGGCATGGATAGAGCACAGAGTGGGGATAAGGGGTTCTTTTTCAGGTTGGTGATCTGTAACCAGTGCAGTTCCACAGGGATCAGTGCTGGAACTGCAACTGTTTACAATATATATTAATGACTTGGAGGAAAGAAGCAACTGTACTGTAGCCAAACTTGCAGACGACACAAAAACAGGTGGAAAGGCCAATTGTGAGCGGGATACAGACAGATTGCAAAGAGATATTGATAGGTTAAGTGGACAAAAAGTTGGCAAATGGAGTATAATGTGGGAAAATGTGAAATTGTTCATTTTGGACAGGAGAATAAAAGAACAGAGTATTACTTAAATGGGGAAAAACTGCAGAAAGCTGCCATACAAAGGGACTTGGGGGTACCTGTGCACGAAACACAGAAAGTTAGCACACAGGTACAGCAGGTAATCAGGAAGGCTAATGGAATGTTGGCCCTTAATTCAAGGAGGTTGGAGTACAAGAGTCGGGAAGTCTTGCTGCAACTGTACAAGGTACTGGTGAGACCACATCTGGAGCACTGGGAGCAGATTTGGTCCCTTATTTAAGGAAGGATATTATTTCATTGGAGGGGGTTCAGAGAAGGTTCACTAGGATGATCCCTGGTATGGAAGGATTGTCTTTGAGCAAAGGTTAAACAGGTTAGGACTCTACTCACTGCATTGTGGAAGAATGAGGAGGTGACCTCATTGAAACATAATTGGATTCTTAAGGGGCTGACAGGATACATGCTGAGAGGGTGTTTCCCCTAGTGTGAGTGTCTAGGACCAGAGGGCAGAGTCTCAGAATAAAGGGGTAGTCGATTTAAGACAGAGAAGGAGGAATGTCTTCAGAGGGAGGGTGAGCTGTGAGGAGGATGCAGAGATCCTTCAGTGTGATTTGGGCAAGTTGAGCAAGTGGGCAAATTATTGGTAGATACAATGCAATTTGGATAAATGTGAGGTTATGCACTTT
Organism: Scyliorhinus torazame; assembly: GCF_047496885.1. Classification (NCBI taxonomy): domain Eukaryota; kingdom Metazoa; phylum Chordata; class Chondrichthyes; order Carcharhiniformes; family Scyliorhinidae; genus Scyliorhinus; species Scyliorhinus torazame. Next base: position 261,195,607 of record NC_092716.1, read on the forward strand.
GGTAGCAAAAACAGGATGATTATTATCTGAATGGCCATAAAATAGAAGAGGGGAACATGAAATGAGACTTGGGTGTCCTCGTACACCAGTCACTGAAGGTAAGCATGCAGGCGCAGCAGGCGGTAAAGGGCATGTTGGCCTTCATTGCGAGAGGATTCGAGTGCAGGAGCAGGGATGTCTTGCTGCAATTATACAGAGCCTTGGTGAGGCCACACCTGGAATATTGTGTGCAGTTTTGGTCTCCTCCTCCGAGGGAGGAGGTTCTTGTTCCAGCCAGAGTGCAGAGAAGGTCTGCCTGGCTCATTCCTGAGTTACGAGGAGAGATTGAGTCGGTTAGGGTTGTATTCGCCGGAGTTCAGGAAAATGAGGGGGAGTGGGGGGGAGGAGGATCTCATAGAAACCTACAAAATTCAGGACTAGACAGGGTAGATTCAGGAAGGATTCTCCCAATGATGGGGGTGTCCAGTACCAGGGCTCACAGTTGGAGGGTATGGGATGGACTGTTACGGACAGAAATAAGACATATGGGACGGCGGAGCTGCCTTGAAGGGCCGAATGGTCTCCCCTTGCTCCTATTTTCTATGTTTTTGAGACTGGAGTTCCTCGCTATAGAGAGCTGTGGGGGCAGAGTCCTTGTATATATTTAAGGCTGAGATAGATAGATTCCTGATCAGCGAGGGAATAAAGGGTTCTGGGGAAAGAGCAGGAAAGTGGACGTGAGGAATATCGGACCAGCAATGATTTTACTGAATGGCAGGAGGGGCTGAACAGGCTCCTCCTGTTCCTATTTCCTATGGACGCATTGTGTATGCTTAAAGCAGACATTGATAGATTTCTGATGAACAGTAATGTAAAGGTTTACAGGGGTCGTGGGTGCAAAAGACATTGAAGTGCCCAATCAGCGATGATGGTATTAAATGGTGCTGCAGGCCCGACAGACCGAATGGCCAACTCCTGATCCTGTGCTGCTATTCAATAGCCTATTGATGACACTGTCACCAACGGTGTAGCAATTAACACCATAAAGGTACGAGACTCATAGAATTTACAGTGCAGAAGGAGGCCATTTGGCCCATCGAGTCCACACCGGCCCTTGGAAAGAGCACCCCACTTAAGCCCACGCCTCCAACCCATCCACGTAACCTTAAACCCCACCCAACCTTTTTGGACATGAAGGGCAATTTAGCATGGCCAATCCACCTAACCCGCACATCTTTGGACTGTGGGAGGAAACCGGAGCACCCGGAGGAAACCCACGCAGACACGGGGAGAACGTGCAGACTCCGCACAGACAGTGACCCAAGCCGGGAATCAAACGTGGAACCCTGGAGCTGTGAAGCAACTGTGCTAACCACTGTGCTACCGTGCTGCCCCATGGAGACACCAGAACTGGAGGAACACAAGAAATCTCGCGGGTTGTAGGACTGAAAGAAGCTACAGAGATAAATTGGTACAGAGCGATTTACAGATATAACAATTTATGTTAACGTTGGTCAGTGAACAGAGGGGTGACGGGTGAGCAAGGCCTGGTGCACAGTAGGATACGCGTAGCTGTGCTTTGGGCATCCTGAAGTTTACCAGAGGGTGAAGGGTAGAACGCTGGCCAGGAGAGGCACACAAGACAGTTTAATAAAAGCAAATTACTGCAGATGCTGGCAATCTGAAATAAAAGCTGAAAATACTGGAAAAACTCAGCTCTGGTAGCACATGTGCAGAGGGAAATGTAGCTACAACGAGAGATTGGATAGTCTTGTGAGGGCCACGAAGAATCCAGCACACGTTTGGAGAGTGAAACAGAAAGGAAGTTGATTTACAACAGCAGCAGTATTTCACCACTGCTTCCTCCTCGAGCCGGTACCGCACTGGCCAGCTCTATTAATACAGCTGCAAATACCAGTGATTGCCCCGCCCCCACCCCCTCATTGGGGGAGCTTATACTCCCCAAGCTGTCATGGAATAACCAATTGGCCCCAGCCAATAGGATTCAGGCAGGTTACAACAGATAGGTTGGGGTTATTTTCCTTGGAACAAAGAAGGCTGAGGGGTGACTTAATTGAGGTCTATAAAATTATGAGGGAAGAGATAGAGTGGACAGGATAAAATTGTTTCCCTTGGCGGAGAATTCTTGAACCAGGGGACAGAAATTCAAGATCAGAGGCAGAAGGTGTCGAGGGGACATGGAGAAGAATTTACACCGAGAACAAAGAACAAAGAACAAAGAAATGTACAGCACAGGAACAGGCCCTTCGGCCCTCCAAGCCCGTGCCGACCATACTGCCCGACTAAACTACAATCTTCTACACTTCCTGGGTCCGTATCCTTCTATTCCCATCCTATTCATATATTTGTCAAAATGCCCCTTAAATGTCCCTATCGTCCCTGCTTCCACCACCTCCTCCGGTAGCGAGTTCCAGGTACCCACTACCCTCTGCGTAAAAAACTTGCCTCGTACATCTACTCTAAACCTTGCCCCTCTCACCTTAAACCTATGCCCCCTAGTAATTGACCCCTCTACCCTGGGGAAAAGCCTCTGACTATCCACTCTGTCTATGCCCCTCATAATTTTGTATACCTCTATCAGGTCTCCCCTCAACCTCCTTCGTTCCAGTGAGAACAAACCGAGTTTATTCAACCGCTCCTCATAGCTTATGCCCTCCATACCAGGCAACATTCTGGTAAATCTCTTCTGCACCCTCTCTAAAGCCTCCACATCCTTCTGGTAGTGTAGCGACCAGAATTGAACACTATACTCCAAGTGTGGCCTAACTAAGGTTCTATACAGCTGCAACATGACTTGCCAATTCTTATACTCAATGCCCCGGCCAATGAAGGCAAGCATGCCGTATGCCTTCTTGACTACCTTCTCCACCTGTGTTGCCCCTTTCAATGACCTGTGGACCTGTACTCCTAGATCTCTTTGACTTTCAATACTCTTGAGGGTTCTATCATTCACTGTATATTCCCTACCTGCATTAGACCTTCCAAAATGCATTACCTCACATTTGTCCGGATTAAACTCCATCTGCCATCTCTCCGCCCAAGTCTCCAGACAATCTAAATCCTGCTGTATCCTCAGACAGTCCTCATCGCTATCCGCAATTCCACCAACCTTTGTGTCGTCTGCAAACTTACTAATCAGACCAGTTACATTTTCTTCCAAATCATTTATATATACTACGAACAGCAAAGGTCCCAGCACTGATCCCTGTGGAACACCACTGGTCACAGCCCTCCAATTAGAAAAGCATCCCTCCATTGCTACCCTCTGCCTTCTATGGCCTAGCCAGTTCTGTATCCACCTTGCCAGTTCACCCCTGATCCCGTGTGACAGTGGGAGTCTGGAATTCGCTGCCCGAGTTGGTGGTGGAGGCAGAGACCCTAACCTCGGAAGTGCTGTAAGATACAGGGCTATGGATCGGGTGCAGGAAGGTGGGATTAGAAAGGGCACTTGGGTGTCCTCGGGCTGGCATGGACAAGATGGGCCGAATGGGCTCCTGTGCAGCAACATTTCTATGGTATGACTCTTTTTCAGAACAGAAGGCACACACACACACCACAGTTGTTCTTTCAGAGCCAAATCCATTCATACTTTGGGAGGCAGCAGAAAACAAACATAAATTAAAGTCACTCATTTAGAAAGTAGATTCTCAACTCTAAACTCCAGCATTATAACATTATGGTACCAGGAGACCCCAATCAAATACCACATACAATAATTGCTAATGGCACAGCGGTCGGCACTGCTGCCTCAACCCAGGTTCAATTCCGGCCTCGGGTCACTGTCTGTGCGGAGTCTGCACGTTCTCCCCGTGTCTGCGTGGGTTCCCTCCGGGTGCACCGGTTTCCTCCCACTGTCCAAAGGATGTGCGGGTTAGGTGGGGTTACAAGCAAACGGCAGGGGAGTGTGCCTAGGTAGGGTGCTGTTTCAGAGGGTTGGTGCAGACGCAATAGGCTAAATGGCCTCCTTCTGCACTGTAGGGATTCTATGGTTCTACACAAACTCCTCTATATTGCCTCATTACATACTGTTGTAATTCAGCATTTCTGTTCAGCTCATCCCCAATTTTCTTCAAACTCTTGCATATTTCCTTGATTGTCGGGTCATCGATCTCTGTCCTCGAACCACCAAGATCCTCAGGGCTGACTTTGGCATCCGGATCTTCTTCATGTATTGTCTCCAATACAAATCTGCAGCGCATGTACAAAAGGCAAGTTAGGCAAAGATTGTTCTAAAATCCGTCGACATAGATCATCCACCCATATAAATCGGTTGTCTGTTTTTACATAATGCAAAGTTCTGGATTATGGCATATACGTCTTTTAATAATAAGTACATTTGTCATGTTATTTTCTGCATTATAAGAACTATGGTCCAAAGGTTATTCATTGACTATGAAATCCTCTGGGAGTTCTGAGGTCATGAGAAAAGGTCTTTGATGAGAGTACGTTGCCCAATGTTAAATGAAAGAAAAGTAGACTTTATTGGGATGGGATAGGTTGCAGAGATCTGTAGATCAATCATACAAACTACTCCACTACTCCACTGAAAAGCATTTTATTTTGTTATCATATGAGCTTCCTGTAGGATATGGAGAACAGCAACATTTTTTAAAATATAAATTTAGAGTACCCAATTCACTTTTTCCAATTAAGGGGCAATTTAGCGTGGTCAAACCACCTACCCTGCACATCTTTGGGTTGTGGGGGCGAAACCCACGCAAATACGGGGAGAATGTGCAAACTCCACATGGACAGTGACCCAGAGCCGGGATCGAACCTGGGACCTCGGTGCCGTGAAGCAGCAATGCTAAACACTGTGCCACCATGCTGCCCAAGGAGCAACATTTTTAACTGTAATATTGTTTTCTCCGCTGACTGAGCAAAGATGCATAGAAGTTGAATGTAAAGTTGAAGTAGTTACCAACCTGCGCAAGAGAGCTGCAGATTGTCTAGTTAGATTCCGGTTTAGTGAACCTGAAAAAACACACACATCAAAGTTAATTATAAACTCAATACTTGGATGTTTTGTTCGTCAACTTTGATTTAGAACAATAAATGTCTCACTGCAGAGGAACGGAATGATGAGAAAGAGAAAAATATCTTGGGGGCAGTGGGAAGAGAGTGAGAGCGAGAGCGCATGGGCAGGTGTCCATGTCAGGCCTGGAGAATGGGGTAAAGAGTCTGGTGAATAAGAGCCAGGGATGAGGGAGATTGGAGGATGGAGAGGGGAGACTGTAGCAGAGAGGTAGCCTGGACAAAAGGGCAAGAATTCAAGTGGGGGAGATGGTAATCTGGTTGTGGGGACTGTTATGGATCAGGTTTTAGAGAAGCCCAAAGTGTATCATGGAGTTCACCTGACCCACAACTTTTAATAGATTGTGGTATGGGGAGCACACGGCTCACTCTACAGGTGTGGGACAGCAGAAATGGAAAAGTCATTTTTAAAGCAAAACAATGTTTATTCTATGAACTCAAGTTAACCTTTTTAAAACATACAATGAACATCTTAGCAACCATTAATTCAAATAAAACTCCCAATGAATACAACACTAAGTAACTTCCCAAACAACATCCAGAAGACAAAAGAAACACCTTTCAACAGAAGCACATCAGATTTACATTCACTACTGAGAACATTTATAATTCTGAATTCACCAAACGATCAAGAGATAGTCTTTTCATGGCAGAGAGATCAACAGTACACCTGCTCTGTCTGGCTTCAGCTCCAACACTGAAAACAAAACTAAAACACACCCTGCAGCTAACAGCCTAAAACAAAAGTAAAAAGCTGACGGACAGCCAGCTCCACCCACACTCTGACATCACTGACAAACACCCATTTCTTAAAGGTACATTTCTGAAACACCCATTTCTAAAAGGTACTCTCACATGACCGGGACTATCATTATCTTTAGAGCCAGGAGCAAAATAGTGAGTGAGAGCAGGAGCAAGGGAGCAGCGACCAGTGAAAGGGTGAGTGAGAGCTGGGAACTTTAGTCTGATTAAACAGTAAAAGATTGTATCTATCGGTGGATGAATGGGGGACAAGGGGATTGTGTCTGAGGATTCTCATTGGATGAATTGACAAGGGAGTGGGGAGAGAGGAGGAAGCTTCTTGAACAGAGGATGTCGAGATCATGGGTTACATTCCCACACGGATTGGAGATGGATATTTGAAACAACTTAAAAGGGAATGAGATAATTATTTGAAAAGGAGGAATATTGAAGGAGGGGCAAAGAGGGTGGAATGGGGTTACAAGAGAGAACACAGATAATCAACCACAGGGGGGGGGGGAAAACTTATCTTTACAAATAACAAAGCAACAACATTTGTGGGTATCATGGGATCACATACCGCTTAGTGTTACGTGGTCAGATCAGACCCAAGTTGGCAACATGATGCCAGTACCACACCATTCAGAAATGCACAGATGGTGGCCTGATAACCAAATCTAGCTCCCTCTGCTATGCTAAGTCTGTTGAGATTTCAACAGTGTTCATTACAACTATATCTGGAATGTCATAGACCACTAACTGGCTTTACTTTGTAAAAGCTGCCATATAAATACGTTGTAAGGTAGTTCGCAGGGATCGACGTAATCAGGGGAGAGTAATGGAGCTGAAGAAAGGGAGACTCGCACAGTGACCAAAAGCTTGATCAGAGGGTTGGACCGTAAAGATGGTTTGACAGGGGGAAGAGGCGACAATACTGAGAATGTGGACTTGCGACCACACAGCAGAAAGCGCACATCCCAACACTGGTACAAAAGGGTGGGGAGGAAGGGATGGACTGAGAGGCAGGCTTAGAGGAAGGGTGAGCTTTGAGGAACCTGGACCACAGACGTGAGGATGGGAAAGCATTTGGGGACTGGAAGCCGATTGACAATCATAATAATAATAACCGCTCGTCACAAGTAGGCTTCAATGAAGTTACTGTGAAAAGCCCCTAGTCGCCACATTCCGGCACCTGTTTGGGGAGGCCGGTACAGGAATTGAACCCGCGCTGCTGGTCTTGTTCTGCATTACAAGCCAGCTGTCGTAGCAAACGGGGAATGGTTGAATGGAACGCGATGCAACACAGACAGCAGACATTAGGATGATAAAAGCAAATTACTGTGGATGCTGGACAACCACAGCAGGACTGACAGAATCTGTGGAGAGGAGGGAGCTGCCGTTTCGAGTCTGTGTGACTCTTTATCAAAGCATTAGGATGAGTTACTTTAATAGAGAGTGGGGAGGGTGGGAAATGGGCGAGGCGAACATTGGTCAAGTCTGGAGGTGAAAACAGCATGAATGTGATTTTCAGCGACAGGCGAGGGGAGTTAGGGTTGTATGGGGATGGGTGTTACTGATGCGGAGCCAGGCAGCTTGTGTCATCCAAGGGGACAGGGAGCCTGAACCCAGGGTTGAATAGGATGCCAAGATTGCAACATGTCTGCTTCAGCCTGAGACACGGGCTGGGAAGGGGAGGGAGAATTCAGACTAAATACTAAAGGTCCTGAACTCAATCATCAAGGGAATCGAACTCTCTCAAAGCATTGAATAATCACACCAGGTGAGGGGCAATTTGTGGGACACATGAAGCATTGAAGAAATTCCAGCTCACAAATCATACACTGTTTTCCTTCCCGATCTTATAGTTATATCGATTGTCTATGGGTTGTAGAAGGGATGGAGAGCTGGGAGGGTGAGAACGTTTACAAATCTTTCCTCGTTGGGTCAGCTTACACAACTGGAGGAAAGTGACACCATTGAGGGCCGGCAAAAAGATTGTGGGGGAAAATGTACTGGAGAGAAGTCCCAAATCCAGACCGAGACTGAATTGCAAAGCCATTGGTCACTGGGTGTTCCTTTCCTTTCTCAATACTACTTGAGAGACAGACTCCATTTCATTTGCTAAAACCCTTTTGCTCACTCCCTCATCTCCCTATGCCTATTAGCACTGAAGACCTTTTGGCCCATCGAGACGATACTAGTTATTTGGCCTGCCCGTCTCTGCGTCTTGTCCCTTTCTGCTTTCCTCTCAGGGACTGGCTGGTTTTTAATAAAGATACAGAAATTGCTGGAGAAACTCGGCAGGTTTGGCAAAAACAGTTAACGTTTGAACAGTCCTCGTCTTAGGCTAGTCCAGGCTAGTCTATACCAGCTCTGTTGCCCAAACACTTCCAATTAGTTTCCAGGCCCCCATCATTGGCCCCGATACACACAACCTGACAAAGCTCAAGTCAGTTCAGGGGGAGGGAATTGTGGAATTACTGCCCTGAAGGGTGGTGGGAACATGGGAGCACTGGGGGGGGGGGGGGGGGAAGAGTTTGAAGAGGAAGGGTACTGCAGGTTATTCCAAAAGGGCTAACACAGGCACGATGGGCTGTATTATTCTCTGAGAGAGAGAAAGAGGCAGTGGGTTTTTTTGGGGGGGGGAGGGGGGGGAGAAGGACAGAGGGAGAGGCAGAGAGAGAGAAAGAGGCAGAGAGAGGGAGAGAGAGAGAGAGAAGAGGCAGAGAGAGGGAGAGAGAGAGAGAGAGAAAGAGGCAGAGAGAGGGAGAGAGAGAGAGAGAGAAAGAGGCAGAGAGAGGGAGAGAGAGAGAGAGAGAAAGAGGCAGAGAGAGGGAGAGAGAGAGAGAGAGAAAGAGGCAGAGAGAGGGAGAGAGAGAGAGAGAGAGAAAGAGGCAGAGAGAGGGAGAGAGAGAGAGAAAGAGGCAGAGAGAGGGAGAGAGAGAGAGAAAGAAGCAGAGAGAGGGAGAGAGAGAAAGAGGCAGAGAGAGGCAGAGAGAGAGAAAGAGGCAGGGAGAGGGAGAGGGAGAGGGAAAGAGGCAGGGAGAGGGAGAGGGAGAGAGGCAGGGAGAGGGAGAGGGAGAGAGGCAGGGAGAGGGAGAGGGAGAGAGGCAGGGAGAGGGCGAGGGAGAGAGGCAGGGAGAGGGCGAGGGAGAGAGGCAGGGAGAGGGAGAGAGGCAGGGAGAGGGAGAGGGAGAGAGGCAGGGAGAGGGAGAGGGAGAGAGGCAGGGAGAGGGAGAGGGAGAGAGGCAGGGAGAGGGAGAGGGAGAGAGGCAGGGAGAGGGAGAGGGAGAGAGGCAGGGAGAGGGAGAGGGAGAGAGGCAGGGAGAGGGAGAGGGAGAGAGGCAGGGAGAGGGAGAGGGAGAGAGGCAGGGAGAGGGAGAGGGAGAGAGGCAGGGAGAGGGAGAGGGAGAGAGGCAGGGAGAGGGAGAGGGAAAGAGGCAGGGAGAGGGAGAGGGAAAGAGGCAGGGAGAGGGAGAGGGAAAGAGGCAGGGAGAGGGAGAGGGAAAGAGGCAGGGAGAGGGAGAGGGAAAGAGGCAGGGAGAGGGAGAGGGAAAGAGGCAGGGAGAGGGAGAGGGAAAGGGGCAGAGAGAGCGAGGGAAAGGGGCAGAGAGAGCGAGGAAAGGGCAGAGAGAGCGAGGAAAGGGGCAGAGAGAGCGAGGGAAAGGGGCAGAGAGAGCGAGGGAAAGGGGCAGAGAGCGCGAGGGAAAGGGGCAGAGAGAGCGAGGGAAAGGGGCAGAGAGAGCGAGGGGAAAGGGGCAGAGAGAGCGAGGGAAAGGGGCAGAGAGAGCGAGGGAAAGGGGCAGAGAGAGCGAGGGAAAGGGGCAGAGAGAGCGAGGGAAAGGGGCAGAGAGAGCGAGGGAAAGGGGCAGAGAGAGCGAGGGAAAGGGGCAGAGAGAGCGAGGGAAAGGGGCAGAGAGAGCGAGGGAAAGGGGCAGAGAGAGCGAGGGAAAGGGGCAGAGAGAGCGAGGGAAAGGGGCAGAGAGAGCGAGGGAAAGGGGCAGAGAGAGCGAGGGAAAGGGGCAGAGAGAGCGAGGGAAAGGGGCAGAGAGAGCGAGGGAAAGGGGCAGAGAGAGAGGAGGGGCAGAGGGGGAAGGGGCAGGGGCCGCGAGGGAAAGAAGGCGAGAGCGCGGGGAATGGCGAAAGGGGCAAGAGAGAGCGAGGGAAAGGGGCAGAGAGAGCGAGGGAAAGGGCAGAGAGCGCGAGGAAAGGGCGAAGAAGGGGAAAGCAGAGGGAAGAGCGAGGGAAAGGGGCAGAGAGAGCGAGGGAAAGGGGCAGAGAGAGCGAGGGAAAGGGGCAGAGAGAGCGAGGGAAAGGGGCAGAGAGAGCGAGGGAAAGGGGCAGAGAGAGCGAGGGAAAGGGGCAGAGAGAGCGAGGGAAAGGGGCAGAGAGAGCGAGGGAAAGGGGCAGAGAGAGCGAGGGAAAGGGGCAGAGAGAGCGAGGGAAAGGGCAGAGAGAGCGAGGGAAAGGGGCAGAGAGAGCGAGGGAAAGGGGCAGAGAGAGCGAGGGAAGGGGCAGAGAGGCGGGGAAGGGAGAGAGCGAGGGAAAGGGGCAGAGAGAGCGAGGGAAAGGGGCAGAGAGAGCGAGGGAAAGGGGCAGAGAGAGCGAGGGAAAGGGGCAGAGAGAGCGAGGAAAGGGGCAGAGAGAGCGAGGGAAAGGGGCAGAGAGAGCGAGGGAAAGGGGCAGAGAGAGCGAGGGAAAGGGGGCAGAGGAGAGCGAGGGAAAGGGGCAGAGAGAGCGAGGGAAAGGGGCAGAGAGAGCGAGGGAAAGGGGCAGAGAGAGCGAGGGAAAGGGGCAGAGAGAGCGAGGGAAAGGGGCAGAGAGAGCGAGGAAAGGGGCAGAGAGAGCGAGGGAAAGGGGCAGAGAGAGCGAGGGAAAGGGGCAGAGAGAGCGAGGGAAAGGGGCAGAGAGAGCGAGGGAAAGGGGCAGAGAGAGCGAGGGAAAGGGGCAGAGAGAGCGAGGGAAAGGGGCAGAGAGAGCGAGGGAAAGGGGCAGAGAGAGCGAGGGAAAGGGGCAGAGAGAGGCGAGGGAAAGGGGCAGAGAGGGCGAGGGAAAGGGGCAGAGAGGAGCGAGGGAAAGGGGCAGAGAGAGGCGAGGAAAGGGGCAGAGAGGGCGAGGGAAAGGGGCAGAGAGAGCGAGGGAAAGGGGCAGAGAGGCGAGGGAAGGGGCAGAGAGAGCGAGGGAAAGGGGCAGAGAGAGCGAGGGAAAGGGGCAGAGAGAGCGAGGGAAAGGGGCAGAGAGGAGCGAGGGAAAGGGGCAGAGAGAGCGAGGGAAAGGGGCAGAGAGAGAGCGAGGGGAAAGGGGCAGAGAGAGCGAGGGAAAGGGGCAGAGAGAGCGAGGGAAAGGGGCAGAGAGAGCGAGGGAAAGGGGCAGAGAGAGCGAGGGAAAGGGGCAGAGAGAGCGAGGGAAAGGGGCAGAGAGAGCGAGGGAAAGGGGCAGAGAGAGCGGAGGGAAAGGAGGGCAGAGAGAGCGAGGGAGGGGGGCAGAGAGAGCGAGGGAGGGGGGCAGAGAGAGCGAGGGAGGGGGGCAGAGAGAGCGAGGGAGGGGGGCAGAGAGAGCGAGGGAGGGGGGCAGAGAGAGCGAGGGAGGGGGGCAGAGAGAGC